>NC_069506.1:141397434-141412434 GCF_027579735.1 Bombina bombina
TATATGTATATGTGTATATGTATATGTATGTGTATGTGTATATGTATGTGTATATGTATATGTATGCGTATGTATGTGTATATGTATGTGTATGTATATGTGTATATGTATATGTATGTGTATGTGTATATGTATATGTATGTGTATGTGTATATGTATGTGTATGTGTATATGTATGTGTATGTATATGTGTATATGTATATGTATGTGTATGTGTATGTGTATATGTATATGTATGTGTATGTGTATGTATATGTGTATGTGTATGTGTATGTGTATGTGTATATGTATGTGTATATGTATATGTATGTGTATGTATATGTGTATATGTATATGTATGTGTATATGTATATGTATGTGTATGTATATGTGTATATGTATATGTATGTGTATGTGTATGTGTATATGTATATGTATATGTATGTGTAACTGTGCATATGTGTATATGTATGTGTATGTATGTGTATATGTATATGTATGTGTATGTGTATGTGTATGTGTATGTGTATGTATATGTGTATATGTATATGTATGTGTATGTGTATATGTATATGTATGTGTATGTATGTGTATGTGTATGTATATGTGTATGTGTATGTATATGTGTATGTGTATGTGTATATGTATGTGTATGTGTATATGTATGTGTATGTGTATATGTATGTGTATGTATATGTGTATATGTATATGTATGTGTATGTGTATATGTATATGTATGTGTATGTATGTGTATGTGTATGTATATGTGTATGTGTATGTATATGTGTATGTGTATGTGTATGTGTATATGTATGTGTATGTGTATATGTATGTGTATATGTATATGTATGTGTATGTATATGTGTATATGTATATGTATGTGTATGTGTATATGTATGTGTATATGTATATGTATGTGTATGTATATGTGTATATGTATATGTATGTGTATGTGTATGTGTATATGTATATGTATATGTATGTGTAACTGTGCATATGTGTATATGTATGTGTATGTATGTGTATATGTATGTGTATGTATATGTGTATATGTATATGTATGTGTATGTGTATGTGTATATGTATGTGTATGTGTATGTGTATATGTATATGTATATGTATGTGTAACTGTGCATATGTGTATATGTATGTGTATGTATGTGTATATGTATGTGTATGTATATGTGTATATGTATATGTATGTGTATGTGTAGGTGTATATGTATGTGTATGTATGTGTATCTGTATGTATATGTGTATATGTATGTGTATATGTATATGTATGTGTATATGTATGTGTATGTGTATATGTATGTGTATATGTATGTGTATATGTATGTGTATGTGTATATGTATATGTATGTGTATGTATATGTGTATATGTATATGTATGTGTATGTGTATGTGTATATGTATATGTATGTGTATGTGTATGTGTATATGTATATGTATGTGTATGTATGTGTATGTGTATGTATATGTGTATGTGTATGTGTATATGTATGTGTATGTGTATATGTATGTGTATATGTATATGTATGTGTATGTATATGTGTATATGTATATGTATGTGTATGTGTATATGTATGTGTATATGTATATGTATGTGTATGTATATGTGTATATGTATATGCATGTGTATGTGTATGTGTATATGTATATGTATATGTATGTGTAACTGTGCATATGTGTATATGTATGTGTATGTATGTGTATATGTATGTGTATGTATATGTGTATATGTATATGTATGTGTATGTGTATATGTATATGTATGTGTATGTATGTGTATGTGTATGTATATGTGTATGTGTATATGTATGTGTATGTGTATATGTATGTTATATGTATATGTATGTGTATGTATATGTGTAAATGTATATGTATCTGTATGTGTATGTGTATATGTATATGTATGTGTATGTGTATATGTATGTGTATGTGTATATGTATGTGTATATGCATATGTATGTGTATGTATATGTGTATATGTATATGTATGTGTATGTGTATGTGTATATGTATATGTATGTGTATGTATGTGTATGTGTATGTATATGTGTATGTGTATGTGTATATGTATGTGTATCTGTATATGTATATGTATATGTATGTGTATGTATATGTGTATATGTATATGTATGTGTATGTGTATGTGTATATGTATATGTATGTGTATATGTATATGTATGTGTATGTGTATGTGTATATGTATATGTATGTGTATGTGTGTTACGGTTACCCTTAGTCTCGCTGAGAGATGGACCGCTTAGTAGCCTGGATCCCTATTGCTAAAGAGGGGAGAAGCTGCTTTCCATAGTATTCTATATGAGTCTCGCAAATATAGAATAATCTCCCTTAGCTGCAGTACCGCTAGGATACCCTTCTGCCCACAAAAACGAGTCAACGCTGCGATTGAGGGTCAAACAAGAACTCAGGACTGGGATGCCCAGCCTGCTTTTTATTAAGGTTACATGCACACAGGGCACTCCCAGGGGGAGAGGGGGGGAAGCACAAAATCCCCCATCACACATTTAGATAGAGAGCACTGTCCTTTGACAGGCCACAATAGGATTACAGTACTTAAGATAACAAGTTTACAAGTTCATCTTATCAATTAGCAGTCTGGCTCCAGAGGTGATTAGACAATAGTTTCTAAAAGCTGAAAAAAAAAGAGTTAACTCTTTATGAAATGATACTTGTTACGGTTTTCTTGGAGCCCTTCTTAGGCGCTGGCTTGCTGGTTCAGGCATTGCTGCTGGGAAATAAGCTCTTCACAACAAAATAACTAATGCTTCTGTAACAGTGCTCCCTTTCTGTGGAACACTCTGGCAGACACGGTCTGACCCCTTTTCGGGGCAGACTAAGGCTGTCCAGACCGCTGATTATGCGGGGCTGAGGTCGGTTTGTCTGGACAACCCGTCGGCGTTGCCATTCTGTTTCCCAGGTCTGTAAGTAATGGTGAAATTGAAGGGTTGCAACGATAAGCTCCAACGTAATAGCCTGCCGTTATCTCCAGAGACCCGGTTCAGCCACACCAACGGGTTATGGTCGGTGACCAGAGTGAACTCCTGACCATATAAATAGGGAGTCAATTTCTTTAATGCCCACACCAAAGCCAAACACTCCTTTTCGACCGCTGCATAGCTGACTTCGCGGGGCAGGAGCTTCCGGCTGATGTAGGCAACTGGATGCTCCCCTCCATCTTCGCCTACTTGGCTGAGGACGGCTCCCAGCCCGAACATGGAAGCATCTGTATGGACGATAAAACGTTTGTTAAGGGCTGGGGCCGCCAAGACAGGAGCGTTAATTAGAGCATTTTTGAGAGCCTGGAAAGCCGTTTCACAGTGGGGAGACCACAGGACCTGTCGAGGTAAGTTCTTCTTGGTCAAGTCAGTCAGGGGTTTGGCAAGTGTGCTGTAGTCTGGTACGAACCGTCTATAGTACCCTGCCGTGCCCAGGAAGGCTAGGACCTGAGTCTTAGTGATGGGGGTGGGCCAATTGGCGACAGCTTCTATTTTGGCCGGCTCTGGTCGCTGCTTTCCACACCCCACCCGGTGACCCAGGTACTGTACCTCGGCCATCCCAAAGTGGCATTTTTCTGGCTTCAGAGTCAGGCCAGCAGCCCGGATCTGATCCAGAACCATTCCCACATGAGCTAAGTGGTCCTCCCAGGACTCACTGTGGATCGCTATGTCGTCCAGGTAGGCGCAAGCAAAACTCTGGAAGCCATCCAGGAGCCTATCCACCAAGCGCTGGAATGTAGCTGGGGCATTCTTCATCCCAAACGGCATTACCCTAAACTGATATAAGCCGAATGGGGTGACGAATGCCGACTTGGGGATAGCCTCCGGGGCCAGGGGAATCTGCCAGTAACCTTTGCAGAGGTCAATAGTGGTCAGGTAATTTCCCCTGGCTATACGATCGAGTAGCTCGTCTACCCTGGGCATAGGGTAAGCGTCCGTCACGGTATTTTCATTGAGCCTCCGATAGTCTACGCAGAACCGGGTGGTCCCATCTTTCTTGGGCACCAAGACAACTGGGGAGGCCCAGGGACTATCGGAGGGCTCAATTACCCTGAGCTGGAGCATCTCATCGATCTCCTTCTTCATTCCTGTCCTAACTGCTTCGGGGATTCGGTACGGAGCCTGGCGCAAGGGAGCTTGTCCCGGAGTATCTACCTGGTGGGTGGTTAAAGTAGTGTACCCTGGCTTCGGGGAGAAGGTGAGGTGTTTAGACTGGAGGAGTTGGTTGAGCTGCTCCCTTTCAGTGGGGCTAAGTCGGTCCCCTATCTGAACCTGCGCCACTATACCTGTGGGGAGGCTCTTTTCTAATAGGTCTGGAATGGGTAAACTGTCGGGGTCTTCCTGAGGGGAACAACATACGGCCGTCACGTTCTCTGGCCGCTCAAAATATTCCTTGAGCATGTTTACATGGAATGTCTTTCTAAGATTGTTGTCGTGGCAGCTAGCTATCACATAAGTGGTGTCTCCCCTTTTCTCTACGATCTGGTAGGGACCCTGCCAGGACGCCTGCAATTTGTCTGTCTTCACCGGCTTAAGTACTAACACCTTTTGTCCTATGGTGAAGATTCTCTTTCGGGCCCCCCGATCGTACCATACTTTCTGTCTTCTCTGGGCCAACTGGAGATTAGCCCGCACGGATTTGGCTAATTGCTCCATTCGGTCCCTGAGTTCCAGCACGTATGGCACAATGGGGACACCGTCAGCCTCCATCTCTCCCTCCCAGTGCTCCCGGATCAGGTTTAGGGGTCCCCGTACCTTTCTTCCGTAGAGCAACTCGAAGGGAGAGAACCCTGTCGTTTCCTGGGGCACCTCCCGATAAGCAAATAGGAGGTGCGGCAGGAAGCGTTCCCAGTCTCGGTATTCCTGAGTGAACGTCTTGAGCATTTGCTTGAGGGTCCCATTGAACCTCTCACACAGCCCGTTCGTCTGGGGGTGGTATGGGGAGCTCAGGAGGGACTTAATTTTGCAAACCTGCCAGAGTTGTTGGGTCAATTCAGCCGTAAATTGGGTGCCTCGGTCGGATAGGATTTCTTTTGGAAATCCTACCCGGGAGAACACCTGTACTAGTGCATTCGCTACCGTATCCGCTTGTATGTTGGATAGGGCGACAGCCTCTGGGTACCTGGTAGCGTAGTCCACTACGGTAAGAATGTATCGCTTACCGGAGGGACTAGGGGTAGCCAGTGGTCCCACTAGGTCAATAGCAACCCGGCTGAAGGGTTCCTCTACAATGGGCATATTTACTAGCTGGGCTTTAGGGTGATCGCCTCGCCTTCCTACTCGTTGACACACATCGCAGGTGTTACAGTAAGTTCTAACGTCAGCGTGCACCCCTGGCCAAAAGAACGTGTGAGTAATGCGGTGTAGGGTACGGGTAACGGCTAGGTGGCCTGCTAAGGGGATGTCGTGGCCTATTTTGAGGATTTCTTGACGGTATTTGTGGGGCACTACCAGCTGTCGCCTACGCTGTCCCCTTTTCTCTGTCCAGCGGTATAGTTTCCCTTTTTCCCATAAGAATGTTTCGTTATCTGCCCCGCCCCCTCCGGTCTCTGCTCGTTCCCGGTACTTTTGTAAGGTCGGGTCAGTCTTAGACTCTGCCTCGAAAGCATCTGGGGTGTCCCAGGGTATGGGGCCTAACCTGTCAGGCAAGGTCGGGGTAGGTCTTACCTGTGTCTCCCGCACTGGTGAGAGCTCTCGCTCCGTCCGGGCTTGGGCCCGTGTAGTCACTGGGTCCGCCTCGTTGTTGCATACTGGAGCATAGGCAGAAGTCATGGGGCCCAAATCGTTGCCCAGTAGTACTTCGGCAGGTAAATTATCCATTAGGCCCACGTTCACAGCCCCCTTTCCCGCTCCCCAATCAAGATGCACTTTAGCTGTTGGAATTTTGTACACATCCCCCCCCGCCACTCTAACGGCCACAGTCTGTCCGGATCGCTTGTGCTCTGGCACCAAATGACTCTGTACCAGCGTGATAGTAGCCCCTGTGTCTCGCAATCCCTCGGTAGATCGCCCCTCGAGCCATACCCTCTGCCGATGGTGCTGGCGGTTATCTGAGGCAGCATATACAGGGTCTGCCTCGTGAAGCGGCCCCACATATCCCTCCATAGGGGCCTCTTGGTTAACACAGAGGGCCCGGGCCGGACGATAGGACCCAGAGGGGTAATTGTAATTCCTGGGTGTCTGGTGCGTATTAAGGGGGCAGCTAGCCATGAAATGCCCTGGTTGCTTGCATCGGTGGCAAGTCGGTCTGGGACGCTCAGAGCTGTTATTGGGTGGTCCTGAGTGTCGGACGGGCCTTGTGGGCACCGGGGCTCGGAATTCAGTACGAGGGGGTGCACGGTAAACCTCTCTGGGTTCGACCCGTGCTGGAGCTCGGTAGTTCATGGGTTCGTGAAGACGGGAGTCATAATGTTCATCGGCCAATTTGGCTGCTTCTTCTAAGGTAGAAGGCCGCCTGTCTCGCAGCCATTCCTTCCCTTGCTGTTCCATGCCATTATAAAAATGTTCTAAGAGAAACAATTGTAAAATTTCCTCCCCAGTCACCGCTTTACTTCCGCTCAGCCAGTGATTTGCCGCTCTCCGCATTCGGTGCGCCCATTCCATATGGGTATCGTTAGGCTTCTTTTCCGTGCCCCGAAACTGTCGGCGATACGTGTCCGGAGTTACAGCGTACCGTCGCAACAGTGTCTCCTTAACTAGCTCATACTGTGTCACTTCCTCAGCACCCAGAGTACGAAAGGCTTCCAGGGCTCGCCCGGATAGTTTCCCAGACAATATCGTGGGCCACTCTCTGTTGGGAATCTGGTGCAGGGCACATTGCCTTTCGAAGTCCGCCAAATATTCATCAATCCCTGTCTCGCTCTCTAGGAAGGGTCGAAATGCCGCATAGGGTATCTTGGGCCTCCCAGCATTTTCGACAGGGATGATTACCTGCGGGGCTTCAGCATTGCGGTGTGCATTCGCTAGGTTGAGTTCGTGGGCTCGAGTCTCTCGTATATCCTCGTCCGCCTCTGCCATCAACTGCTGTACCAATTCCATGGAGGGGTTCGGCCCGTATAATGAGAGCCTTTCCCGAACAATCCTGGTTTTTTCGTCACTAATCGTGGTCGGTGTTTCCGCCATTGTGAAGCTCTGATCCAGTTCGGTCAATTCTGCGATCAGCTCTCTCCTCGGCCGGTTGCTGGCGTACCCCCCTCTGCTTTCAAGTAAATCCTTTTGGGTTGTACGCTTCAATTTTTCGTAAGCGCTCTCCATCCGTTCTGTACCTCTCCTAGGAAATCCAGGAAAATCCCGCCGCTGCCGCCAAATGTTACGGTTACCCTTAGTCTCGCTGAGAGATGGACCGCTTAGTAGCCTGGATCCCTATTGCTAAAGAGGGGAGAAGCTGCTTTCCATAGTATTCTATATGAGTCTCGCAAATATAGAATAATCTCCCTTAGCTGCAGTACCGCTAGGATACCCTTCTGCCCACAAAAACGAGTCAACGCTGCGATTGAGGGTCAAACAAGAACTCAGGACTGGGATGCCCAGCCTGCTTTTTATTAAGGTTACATGCACACAGGGCACTCCCAGGGGGAGAGGGGGGGAAGCACAAAATCCCCCATCACACATTTAGATAGAGAGCACTGTCCTTTGACAGGCCACAATAGGATTACAGTACTTAAGATAACAAGTTTACAAGTTCATCTTATCAATTAGCAGTCTGGCTCCAGAGGTGATTAGACAATAGTTTCTAAAAGCTGAAAAAAAAGAGTTAACTCTTTATGAAATGATACTTGTTACGGTTTTCTTGGAGCCCTTCTTAGGCGCTGGCTTGCTGGTTCAGGCATTGCTGCTGGGAAATAAGCTCTTCACAACAAAATAACTAATGCTTCTGTAACAATGTGTATATGTATGTGTATATGTATGTGTATGTATATGTGTATATGTATGTGTATGTGTATATGTATGTGTATGTATGTGTATGTGTATGTATATGTGTATGTGTATGTGTATGTGTATATGTATGTGTATGTGTATATGTATGTGTATGTATATGTGTATATGTATATGTATGTGTATGTGTATATGTATATTTCTATCTGTGTAGATATATGTGCGTGTTTACTGTGTAACTGTGCATATGTATGTGTACTTATGTGTATATGTATATCTACACACATATATACAAATATACATACACATACATATTTACACTTATTTATACAGGGCTTTTTTGGGAAAAAAAGGTGCCGGTATTTTTTTTTTTTTTAAATAATTTTTTATTGATATTTAAAAAATACAAAAGAATAAACAAGACCTTCACAGAAGACATAGCCACTTAATGACAGATAGATCAATGAGACCAATATTAGTAGACAGTAACTAAGATTTCCTAAAAGCATTTAAAACATTTACATTTGTATCGCTATATAGATGGAATTACTTGGTCGATTACTCCTTAAACAACAGCTACCATGCATCTTGTCTGTCAGTTTGTGTGGGGGACCTGAGTGGGGTAAGGACACCCCCTCATTCCCATCTTAACCAAAAAATTTATGAAGATCTTGAATACAAAAGGGGGTACAGAGAAAAATTGGGAAAATCAAAGGGGGAAGAGAAGAAGATCAGAGGGGAAGATGAAGAAGAGTAAGAAAAGAGTGCCTTCGGACCATGACACACCCAGTGGAATTTTCATCAATAAGGATAATATTATGATTAACCAACGGATGTATAAAGGCAATTAAGATCTCTGCTGTATTGGGTCTATTGACAATTCAAACAGTATTATATGGAGTCATGTGTGATCCAATAAAACCAGACTTTGTGAAAAGCTTCCTGAGTGTCTTGTAATATTGCTGCCTGTGCGGACATATTGTATATGTGCCTAATTTTATGTAAAATTTCGTCCCAGGGGGGAGCCCCCTCCTTCCAGTGACGGGCTATACATATACGTGTAGCTGTACATAAAATTTTGATAAATGTATTAATGTCTTTATTAAACTGCCTTAAGCGTACATTCAATAGGGCTTGGTTCATTGGCAACTGAATGGGGCTATCTAGTATCCTACTTAAAAGGAGTGATAATTTATTCCAGATTATTTTAGAGTAAGAGCAGTCCCACCACATGTGTTTGTATGTACCTTCGACTTCACAACCCCTGTAACAGAGCTTGGACCACCGTTTAATGGAATGAGAGATGATAATTGGAGTGAGATACCATCTGAAAATTGTTTTAAGGCAATTTTCCTGCATGTCAGCACTCAACAGGCCTTTACTCGCATTATACATTGTTATTCCAGTCGGAAATATCAATTTCTGTATTGAGGTCGGCCTCCCATTTGAGCTGAAGGCTTGTTTTAGTGATTTGTGTGGAAGATTGAATTAGTTGGTATAATTGTGAAATAGTTTTTCTAGGTCTGGATGAGGAGCTACAAATTATTTCTAAGGGAGTGAATTTGTGACCAGTCAATGAAGGTAGGTATTTATGTATGATGGAGGATATCTGAAGATATAGAAACCAATGTAATTTGGAAGGAGACAGTTTATCCTGAAGTTGTGTGTATGTCATTAATTTGCCTTTGTCTACTAAGTCTGCGATCCTATAAAGACCTCAAACCTGGGAAAACCATCACCTGTTAACCAAATATCGCAGTCACGTTAATTTCTTCTACCTATAGAAGTCAATGGAGAGCGCAGAAGAAAAAAACCTAACACCGACGAGCATAAATTACGATTGTCCTTGAGCGAACACGTTTACTTTCAACCCGTAATACACACTATTTCTGTTCCGCACAAAAATCCAATAAAGCTGTGTCCCAAAACCTTATAAGATTAACCTGCTACGTCCTACAGTACAACTTCTGCCATTTTGTTTTCACCTTTCTTACTGTTTATATTATAGATTTAGTATTTTCAGTAGTACAGTTTATTACATTTTTTTAAAAAACATTAAAAAGCCATATACATATGAGATCACCTATTTGAAAGAAAAAAAATAATTAGTCCTATTTGAAAAATAAAATGTAATTAGTCCTAAAGCAACATAATAAAATAAAGCCTGAAGGTAAATAGCCTCACTCATGTACTTTTCGCTTTTGAAACCAAAGGATTAAAAAAAAAGAAAAAAGATTGCTTGAAATGTCTGGCCTCACCTATAGATCACAGCACACATAGATCACAACACATATGGAAGCTGTAAGGGCAAGAGTTTAACCTGACCCTTTAGGTACATAAGCTGCATTTTCTTTGGACACAGAGAGGGAACAAACTCAAAATTGTCTCTACTGACATAGAGGTGTCAGTCTGAAGTACACCAACCCAGGTGACAGTGCCTACAGCCATCATATGCCTCATTGCCCTCTCCCCAGAAACCTGTGTGGTACAGACTTATAGTGCTGACATGGGCAGTAAAAAATAAATATATATAACTACTCAGGCTGCTGTGTGAACTAAAAATAAAGGTGTGTGCTTTCTTAGCACACAGCTTAGAGGATCTTAGAGGGAACAGTGCTTATAAGAACAAAAAAGGAGGCAGATAAAAAAATACTGATGGATATATTATTAAAGCACAATAGATCTAGAAAGGATAATGTAGATTTGAGGGCTAGACCTTAAATTATAACCTCTTATAGTTTGCAGTATAATAAAGTATGCAAAATAATAAGTGATAGTTTACCAGTTATATATGTGGATCCTATTGTCAAGGTGATTATTAAGGATGGTTGTAATTTTATTCCCAAATGTGCTACAACAATAGGTGATATGTTGTCCCCATCTTTATTACCTACCAATAAAAGAAGGAATTGGTTAAAGAAAAGGACAGTTACTTAAAGGTGTATCACTAAGAGATGCAGTGTATGTGATTACATCAAAACAGGAAATATATTTGTTTCCAGTGTAACTCAGAAGAGTTACAAAATTAATTTTTTTTGCAACTTGTAGTACGACACATGTAGTGCACTTATTGATTTGGGATCAAGGTTTGATACAGTATGTTGGAAGCACTAAAAGAACGTTAATAGAGAGGGTCCAGGAACATATTTGCGATATTAAAAACCCTGATAGCTTTACCCCTGTAACCAAACACTTTAAAAAACATTGGGCTAGATTACGAGTGGATTAGTAGTTTGCACTCCCGCTCGAATGTTAACTCCACTAGAAATAAGCTTTTTGCTTGCGTCGGGTTGCGTACGTATATTACAAGTTGAAATTAATTTTTTTGCATTATCACTAACCTGACGCGCGTAAAAACCCAAACTTGAAATATCCCGACTACATTAATGTATTCCCCATAGTCTTCAATAGAGCACAAAAAGGGGGCGGGGGAAACCCAACAAGTCGGGCAAACCAATTGCGTTTAACCCGACATGGCATATTAATATTTTACATTCCAATATTCTTTACATAGCAGAATATGTTCTTTTTATAAATACATATTTATATATATAGTATGCAAGATGCAGAGAAGGCGCTCTGATAGAGAGGAAAGTTATTATGAAAGCGCAATAAAAAGCGCTGTATGTGCAATGAAGGATTCCAGGCAGCAAAGTAAAAATTAAAAAACAAACTTTATTCCAAAAGCTTAAAAAGGACAAAACCAGGATGTCCTATACAGAGCCAGCAGTGACTCTAGCAATCAGGCAAGTGAGCAGATCCCCATGCAGACATGTTTCGTGCACCAGGTGCACTTGTTCACTGCTTACCTGGGGATCAGCTCATCCGCCCCTATAAGGCTGAACTAAATCATGACATCACTGTAATTAAGTACCTGATTGGATACCAATATCCACAGGACAAGTAAACATGATCATCAACATTTTCAAACATTTTCAAAAATACATATTGACAAATGAAAAAATCCTATAATCTTCTTAATATTTATCCTCTCCCTATTTTTCTAAGGGAAACATTTACAGCTTAATAAAATCATAGGATTTCTACATGATGTAAAATATTCACAAATGAGATATAAAAAGAGCGCAACTTATTATACAATCAGGAAACAGGATAGAATCTAAGTGAAAGCAATATATAAATGCAGCTTCTTAATGTCAATTTAATTTATAAACTTTAAGATGATGTTTTTAAGCAAACATTACTCTCTGTGGCCTATGTTCATGTTATAGACTTAAGTAAACACATCTAGATAACTTCTGATATTTAGACCTTCTGGTTCACTAGTTTGTAATCTAAACATCCAAAAAATCTCCTTCTTGTTCAACAGTGTTTCCCTATTACCTCCTCTCTTCCATTTAGTGACATGATCAATTGCCTGTATTTTGAGAGAAGAAACATCTGAATTGTGTTTTATTTTGAAATGTCTTGACACAGGTGTGTCGCAATCCTCATCCTCAATAGACCTAAGGTGTTGCAAAAACCTGTCTTTTAGGGACCTTTGGTCTTCCCTGTGTACTGAATTTTGCAGAGATCACAAGTAAGAAGATAGACAACATGTGTGGTAGCACAATTGATGAAAAATCTAATGTCATACTCCATACTGGTTACACTGGATACAAATTTATCGCCTTCATGTATAAAGCTACATGTCTTACATATGGGACGTCCCTTCTTCTGTTTCAACCAACATTTGTTTTTTGTAGGTTTTATATCTGAGGGCGACAAATAGTTGGCTAAAGTTTTTGCTCTCTTAGGAATAAATTCACATCCTGAATCAAGAATTTCTTTGATGATTGGATCAGAGTACAGAATGGGAAGAGATTCTTTGATTATATTACATATTTTAGTGTATTCTACACTATATGTAGTAATAAACTTGATCTTACTCATGTCATCCTTGTCACCTTTGTGTCTTTTGGGCTTATATTGAAGTAACTGTTCTCTGGGAATCTGATCCACATCTTCTTTTGCTGTAAGGAGAATACCATCTCGATACACTCGCTGTTTAAATCTATTTGTAGCCTCACTGGCCTGACGCTGATATTCACCTTCTTTAGAACAGTTTCTTTTAATGCGGATTGTATTCCCCTTTTGGTATCCCCCTCAAGACATGTCGTGGATGACAAGATTCAAATTGAAGCAGGGTATTACCCGCAGTTTCCTTCCTATAAATCTTGGTTTGTATGTGAGACCCAATTTCCCCACCCTGGACTGTGAGGTCTAAAAAATCCACACTGCTCTGACTGTGTGTGCCAGTAAATTCAATGCCTTGCTGGTTGCAATTAAGATATTGACAGAAAAGATCTGCCCTAGTAGCATCACAGTCCAGGATGAAGAACAGGTCATCAATATAACGATGATATTGGATTATCTCTTCCCTGAATGGGTTGCTATCTCCAAAGACGTGAGACAGCTCCCACCAGCCCATAAACAGGTTGGCATATGATGGGGCAAATTTTGCCCCCATCGCTGTACCACGTCTTTGGAGATAGTATTCTGTTTGAAACATAAAATAATTATGTGTTAGCAGATATTCAATTGCTCTCATCAAAAATGTCTTGGTTGCTTCTTCAAAATCATATATAGAATTAATGAAAAATTCTATAGCTTTAAGGCCTTTAGAGTGCTCTATAGACGTGTATAATGAGGTAACATCGACGACCATAAGTCTATAGTTAATTTTCCATTTAATTTTAGCAATTTTATTTATAAAAGATGTAGTATCTTGTATGTAACTAGGCAACTGACATACCAACGGCTGCAAAAATGTGTCAACAAGTTCAGAGAGTGCTTCATTAAGAGACCCTATAATAGGTGTACCAGGTGGGGATAGGGGATCCTTGTGAAGATTAGGCAACTGATGAAAAATTGGTGTCACCGGATGTGACACTATCAACTTTTCCTCTACAGATTCTGAAATAATGTTATTTTTGCGGGCATAACTGACAATGTCTACAATCTCTTTTTGAAATTTGTTGGTAGGGTCTTCCTTGAGTCTAATATATACATCGCTTTGGCCTAGCTGTCTCCTTGCCTCTGTAATGTAGTCAGTTCTGTTCAGAACGACTACATTACCGCCCTTGTCAGACTGTCTAATTATGATATTTTCATTTTCAGACAATTCTTTTAGAGCCATTTTCTCCTTAAATGTCAAATTAGTGTGCTTCTTATTAGTTGTTTCCGTCACTGACTTCTCTAAATTACGTAATTTAAATTCCACTGTTTTTTGAAAGATATCAATTACTTTTGATTGTGTCTTAAACGGATAGAAGGTACATTTGTTCTTAATGTGTTTTAAAGAGACATTACTTTCTTGAAGACACTCACTCTTAGTTTCCTCTCCCTCATTTAGTAATTGGTCTAAATCCCTCAATGTGTTTAGTTCTGAAAAATTAAGATCAGACATAAATGCAACATTATCAGTTAATGCTACTCTTTCCATACTGATATTAGGTTCATTTTGTGCCTCCTCATCCTTTCTGAAAAAATGTTTTTTCAAAGTTATTTTTCTTGCAAATCTATTTATATCTAAGATTGTCTCAAAGATGTTGAAGTGATGGGAAGGCACAAAATTGAGGCCTTTAGAGAGAAGGTCCACCTGTGCAGAAGTCAAGGATACAGAAGACAGATTAACAACATTCTTATCACTTAAGCGTATTTCTTCATTCCCCTCTGTGATCTGGTTTTGTATGTTCTCTGATTTCTCTGGGAGTCCCTTGGTTCTTCTATGACCTCCACGGCATCCTCTATGCGTTTTTTTCTTACTTCTTGTGTGGCCAAGACCTGCCCATTTTTTGACTGTGAGATAGAGTTGTCACTATAGTATACAGCATCATTCCCCTGAAAAACTGCTGCAGTTTCATCTGCCCCAGGACTATCAGCGTCTGATGAGTCACATTCATATTCGGTGTCTGAAAATGTTACACTTTTCCCCTTTTTATTTCCTTTCCAATTACTTTGTTTGTTTTTGTTCTTTATGTTTCTTTTATATCCTTTCCTGGAGTTGTCTTCCTGGGTCCATCTATAGACTTGGTTAGAATCATAGTCTCTTTTATCCCTGGTCATCTTTCTTGACTTAAATTGCCACAATTCCCTTTTAAATGTACAGGTGGCCCTC
>NC_069506.1:142317434-142567434 GCF_027579735.1 Bombina bombina
ACCTGTAAAATAAATCCTAACCTAAGTTACAATTAAACCTAATACTACACTATCATTAAATTAACTAAATAAACTACATACAAATAACTACAATTAAATACAATTACATAAACTAACTAAAGTACAAAAAATAAAAAAAGCTAAGTTACAAAAAATAAAAAAATAAGTTACAAACATGTTAAAAATCTTACAACAATTTTAAGCTACTTACACCTAATCTAAGCCCCCTAATAAAATAACAAACCCCCCCAAAATAAAAAAAATCCCTACCCTATTCTAAATTAAATAAATTTCAAAGCTCTTTTACCTTACCAGCCCTTAAAAGGGCCATTTGTGGGGGCATGCCCCAAAAAGTTCAGCTCTTTTGCCTGTAAAAGAAAAATACAACCCCCCCCAACATTAAAACCCACCACCCACATACCCCTAATCTAACCCAAACCCCCCTTACAAAAACCTAACACTAATCCCCTGAAGATCATCCTACCTTGAGTCGTCTTCACTCAGCCGAGCCACCGATGGAACTGAAGAGGACATCCGGAGCGGAATAAGTTAATCCTCCAAGCGGCGCTGAAGAAATCTTCCATCCGATGAAGTCATCATCCAGGCGGTGCTGAAGAAGTCTTCGATCCGGCCGATGTCATCTTCAAAGAGGCGCTGAAGAGGTCTTCTATCCGGGCGAAGTCATCTTCCAAGCCGGGTCTTGAATCTTCCTTCCGCCGACGCGGAACCACCTTCTTCACCGACGGACTACGACGAATGACGGCTCCTTTAAGGGACGTCATCCAAGATGGCGTCCCCTCAATTCCGATTGGCTGATAGGATTCTATCAGCCAATCGGAATTAAGGTAGGAAAAATCTGATTGGCTGATGGAATCAGCCAATCAGATTGAGCTCGCATTCTATTGGCTGTTCCGATCAGCCAATAGAATGCGAGCTCAATCTGATTGGCTGATTGGATCAGCCAATCGGATTGAACTTGAATCTGATTGGCTGATTCCATCAGCCAATCAGATTTTCCTACCTTAATTCCGATTGGCTGATAGAATCCTATCAGCCAATCGGAATTGAGGGGACGCCATCTTGGATGACGTCCCTTAAAGGAGCCGTCATTTGTCGTAGTCCGTCGGTGAAGAAGGTGGTTCCGCGTCGGCGGAAGGAAGATTCAAGACCCGGCTTGGAAGATGACTTCGCCCGGATAGAAGACCTCTTCAGCGCCTCTTTGAAGATGACATCGGCCGGATCGAAGACTTCTTCAGCGCCGCCTGGATGATGACTTCATCGGATGGAAGATTTCTTCAGCGCCGCTTGGAGGATTAACTTCTTCCGCTCCGGATGTCCTCTTCAGTTCCATCGGTGGCTCGGCTGAGTGAAGACGACTCAAGGTAGGATGATCTTCAGGGGATTAGTGTTAGGTTTTTGTAAGGGGGGTTTGGGTTAGATTAGGGGTATGTGGGTGGTGGGTTTTAATGTTGGGGGGGGGGTTGTATTTTTCTTTTACAGGCAAAAGAGCTGAACTTTTTGGGGCATGCCCCCACAAATGGCCCTTTTAAGGGCTGGTAAGGTAAAAGAGCTTTGAAATTTATTTAATTTAGAATAGGGTAGGGATTTTTTTTATTTTGGGGGGGTTTGTTATTTTATTAGGGGGCTTAGATTAGGTGTAAGTAGCTTAAAATTGTTGTAAGATTTTTAACATGTTTGTAACTTATTTTTTTATTTTTTGTAACTTAGCTTTTTTTATTTTTTGTACTTTAGTTAGTTTATGTAATTGTATTTAATTGTAGTTATTTGTATGTAGTTTATTTAGTTAATTTAATGATAGTGTAGTATTAGGTTTAATTGTAACTTAGGTTAGGATTTATTTTACAGGTAATTTTGTATTTCTTTTAGCTAGGTAGTTATTAAATAGTTAATAACTATTTAATAACTATTCTAACTAGCTAAAATAAATACAAAGTTACCTGTAAAATAAATATAAATCCTAAGATAGCTATAATATAATTATTAATTACATTGTAGCTATCTTAGGGTTTATTTTACAGGTAAGTATTTATTTTTAAATAGGAATAATTTATTAAAGTATAGTGTAGTGTTAGGTGTAATTGTAACTTAGGTTAGGATTTATTTCACAGGTACATTTCTCTTTATTTTAGCTAGGTAAGCTATTAAATAGTTAATAACTATTTAATAGTTATTGGACATGGTTAAAATAAATTGAAAGTTACCTGTCAAATAAATATAAATCCTAAGATAGCTAGAATATAATTATTATTTATATTGTAGCTAT
Source organism: Bombina bombina (assembly GCF_027579735.1). Lineage (NCBI taxonomy): Eukaryota > Metazoa > Chordata > Amphibia > Anura > Bombinatoridae > Bombina > Bombina bombina. Next base: position 142,319,719 of record NC_069506.1, read on the forward strand.
ATTAGGGTTTATTTTAAAGGTAAGTATTTAGTTTTAAATAGGATTCATTTAGTTAATAAGAGTTAATTTATTTAGATTTATTTAATTAATATTTAAGTTAGGGGGGCGTTAGGGTTAGGGTTAGACTTAGGTTTAGGGGTTAATAATTTTATTACAGTGGCGGCGGCGTAGTGGGGGGCAGGATAGGGGTTAATAAATTTATTATAGGTGGCGACGGTGTAGGGGGGGCAGATTAGGGGTTAATAAATTTATTATAGGTGGCTACGGTGTAGGGGGGGCAGGATAGGGGTTACTAGGTATACTGTAGGTGGCAGCGGTGTCCGGGAGCGGCGGTTTAGGGGTTAATACATTTATAAGACTTGCGGCGGGGTCTAGGAGCGGCGGTTTAGGGGTTAATACATTTATAAGACTTGCGGCGGGGTCTAGGAGCGGCGGTTTAGGGGTTAATACATTTATAAGACTTGCGGCGGGGTCTAGGAGCGGCGGTTTAGGGGTTAATACATTTATAAGAGTTGCGGCGGGGTCTAGGAGCGGCGGTTTAGGGGTTAGTAACTTTATTTAGTTGCGGGGGGCTCCGGGGGCGCCGGTATAGGGGGTAGAACAGTGTAGTTTAGTGTGAGTGCTTAGTGACAGGCTAGCAATAAAGCTGGGAAAAAGCCAAAGGGCAGCGAGATCGGATGAGTGATAACTGTCACAGTCCGCTGCTCATCGCCCCGCTGCTTTTTGACAGCTTTATTTGATAACTTAGGCGAACGTATTCAAGGTCCGCGGCGGCGAAGGTAGGCGAGCTTAGGCGGACGTATTGGGCCGGCGAAGCCAGAAAAGTAGACGGCTTGATAACTACCCCCCAAAGTTGCAATTTTCTGTTTCCTTTTTTATGGGATCTCACTATCTGCCATGTATAATCCAATTCCTTAAAGGGACACTAAAGTCAAAATTACACTTTTATGATTCAGATAAAGCATGCAGTCTTATAAGGGACAGGATACTGTAAAACTGTTTTCCTTTTAATGTGTTTACAATTACTTGTTATACCAGCTGCAGAGTTTAAAATGTATGAGTAATGGTTTATTAAGGTAAATATTTTTGAATAGGAAATAGCTGTGTCTTCTAATTGAAACCACAACACAATTAAAGGGACAGTCTACCATAGAATTGTTATTGTTTTAAAAGATAGATAATCCCTTTATTACCCATTCCCCAGTTTTGCATAACCAACACCGTTATATTAATATACTTTTTACCTCTGTGATTACCTTGTATCTAGGAACCTTCTTCCAGCCCCCTGATCACGACTGTGACTGTTTATTATCTATTGTCTTGCATTTAGCATTGCTTTGTGCTAGATCTTAAATAACCCCCTGTGCCTGAACACAGTGTTATCTATATGGCCCACGTGTACTTTCTGTCTCTTTGTGTTGAAAAGAGATTTAAAAAGCCTGTGATAAGAGGCAGCCCTCAACGGCTTAGAAATTAGCATATGAGTCTGCCTAGGTTTAGTTTAAACTAAGAATACCAAGAGAAAAAAGCAAATTTGATGATAAAAGTAAATTGGAAAGTTGATTAGGTGATGGACCTAACATAATTTTTAGAAAGGTTCCCAATCTTAAGTTTCAAATATCCCAATGTATCCCAAAGTCCTATCTGAATAATGAAAGTTTAATTTATACTAGACTGTCCCTTTAAATAGGTTGAGATTCCATGTAAAGCAAATATTGTTAGCATATCCCTCTGCATTTACACAAAAGCCTCCTTATCTGATCTTTAAATACAAAGTGAGACAAATAACCCTTGCTGGGAGCTTGATACATTAATAAACCTTCTTGTTTACATATTTTTTCTATAACTATTACTTAAATGGACACTGAACACATTTTTTTTTTCTTTTGTGATTCAGATAGAGCATGCGATTTTAAGCAACTTTCTAATTTACTCCTATTATCAATTTTTCTTCGTTCTCTTGCTATCTTTAAAAAAAAAAAGAATGCATCTAAGCTTTTTTTGGGTTCAGAACTCTGGATAGCACTTTTTTATTGGTGGATGAATTTATCCACCAATCAGCAAGGACAACCCAGGTTGTTCACCAAAAATGGGCCGGCATCTAAACTTACATTCTTGCATTTCAAATAAAGATACCAAGAGAATGAAGAAAATTTGATAATAGGAGTAAATTAGAAAGTTGATTAAAATGTCATGCTCTATCTGAATCACAAAAGAAAAAAAATTGGGTTCAGTGTCCATTTAAGTATTGAAATATTCAGTATAGGTGGGGATACAACAGGCATTATTTCTAATAACAAAACAAGGTAAAGGAGCTATCTGTAAACAATTTAATGCAGTAAAATGGATAATTGGGAATATATAAACCCCATCACCCAAAAGACGTATATATATATATATATATATACATACTTTGTGGGGTAATTTGCGTATCGGACCACTGAGGTTCAGGAAGTTCCAGCAGTTGCGGCTTTTAAGTTACAGCCGAAAGCTAGAGTTCCTGAAATCCAGACATCTGCCTGCATATGGAACTGTAGCGCGATCGGTGCTCCGGTTCCATATAAAGGCAGATGCAAGATCATTATACACAGTGACACTGTCTGTGTCACTATGTGTAGCAATCAGCAGCTGGTACTGGCGGGGAATCTGGGAGGCGGGTGGGCAGCCCAGCAGTGGAAAGGGGGAGGGAGGAGGAGGAAGTGGGATGACCTTAAACCAAAAAATTAAGGGAGAGGGAGGGAATGAACCACTACACTACCAAAAATTATTTAAAAATATATATAAATCTATATATATATATATATATATATATATATATATATATATATATATATATATATATACAGTATATATATTATATATTAAAAAAAAATATTTTATGGGTACTGGCAGACAGCCGTCAGTACCTAAGATGGTGGGGACTAGTTAGATTTTAGAGGGGGAAGGCTTAGAGAGCTGTTTGGGAAGATCAGTGGTGGGAAGTGTCAGGTGAGAGGGTAATCTCTACACTAATGCTAAAATTAACCTTACAAGCTATCTACTTCACTGCAGGGAATAATAAAAGCCTGGTGCGCAGCTGAAATTAGCGGCCTTTTAATTACCAAAAAGCAATGGCAAAGCCATATATGTCTGCTATTTCTGAACAAAGGGGATCCCAGAGAAGCTTTTACAACCATTTTTACCATGGTTGCACAAGCAGCATGTAAATAAATTCAGTAAGAAACCCAAAGTTTGAGAAAAAGATTAAAAAAAGTTGATCACATTTGTTGGTGAAACGGTGGCATGAAAATGGGCCTAGATCAATATCATGGGTTGTCTACTTTAAAAATATATAGGCAGTCCTGGATGAGTGAATAGAAAGGAGGGGCTTTTGACCCCAGGGCAGGCCAAAGAAAAATAGTGTGGATAATTGATAGGTTAGGGAGGAGGTGCTAATATAGGTGGTAGGAGGAAGTTTAGGAGTCCTCTTCATTTCCGGACCAGTAGGTGTGAAGAAGCTAGCTAATTTGTGACCCTTCTGCTTCTCACCTTGATCAAGTTGAGGCCCTGGTGCTGGGCCACACGGGTCTGGGGGATGCAATAAGAGGACAGCTGGGGCAAGAAGACTGGAGCTCTTACAGCCGGAGATTGAGGTGTGCTCTGGGCTGTTAGAGGAGCCATGGTCCATTGAGGCGGGAGTGGTGACGTCATCGCCATGGGCAGATGTTGACCAGGTGGTGGCTGTTGGAGTTGCGGCAGGGATTGAAGGTGTCACGCTAGCAGCATCGGCTGCACAGCTTTCAGGTGAGGCTGGTTCCTCCAAAGATCTTGGTGTGGGTGGTTATTTAGGTTGGGTTGGGGGCAGTATATGAGTGTTTGGTGGTTTTGTTGGTCAAGTGAGGAGGCAAGAGCATGTTAGCATATAGGCGTGTATGAAGGAGGTCACTTCAGTTGGATGTCGATGGATAGTGTACACTCCCTATATCTGTTATTAACTTGGTGGTTGCTGGCCATGGGGATGTCATCTTGGAGGTTGGGACTGCAGGTGGCCATGAGAGGTGGGGCTCTGTGGAAGAAGAGCTATAGGGGTGGCATGCTATGCCAACATGGCCCACAGGGGTTTCTCCCAGAGAGGTTAGAGCTAGATTTTGGCCACTGGTCCCCCTTTTGTCTTATTTCATAGTTGGGGTTCAGGTTGTATCCTTTTCCCTCTGTATATATGTCACTGCTCATTGTCCCTCTCCCTTATCCTCCCTTTCCTCCTCCCCCCTCCTCCTCCCCTGGGTTTCTGCATGTAGTGTGATTTTTCTCTTGTTAATTTGGGTCCCTGGGAATTTATGTGATGCACTGTGGGCTGTGTGGGTTATTAATTTTTCCATTGGCCTTTTTTGCCTGGTGCCCTCTGAGTTGGATATATGGTTGGTCTTGGGGGGCATTTGTCCCATGCAGTTTAGCTGTTTTAGGTGCTGTAGCGCTGTCCCAGTTCCCTGTGGGCAGCCTTACTACTGACATGACCATCTGCTGGCTGTAGGGGTTTGGGCTTGGGTTTCATTGAGGGGGGTCCCAGCTAGTTGGGGTACTTAGGGTTGGGGGGTTCCCATGGTTACTGATATTAGTGAGGATGGGGTACAGGGGCAGTGACAGGGGTGGTCTGTGGGGGGTATATAATGATGTTTTCTTTTTTAGTGGAGGAACCAGTGGTTGTTATGAGGGCCCTGCTGAGGCTGAAAAAGGTATGGAATATACTGTCAGTGTCCGGGAGCATGATTGCGACTCCATCATCCTGGGGGGTGTTTTCAGTGATTTTGAGGAGGAGGACCTGGGTAAAGGCACGTCAGCAGGAGCTACTGAAGCTGACCAGGTAGGCAAATTAGATGCATTGGCACAGCCTTTGTGTTGTTTGTCCCCAAAGAATAGAGGACAGCGGAATAGGAGATCAGACGGGGTTATGGCTGCTGTGAGTGGTGAGCTGTGTGGGAGTAGAGCACTTTGTGGGAGACAGGCTGTCATGGGATCTGCTGTGTCTTTATAGGAGAGCAGGGGTCTTTGCAAGATGGTCCCTTGGGCTTCTGGTGCTGGAGTACTGTGATGCAGGTCTTGTTCACCCTTACCTAAAAGGAGGGACACAGGTTCCCGCTTGTCGCCTACCTGGGCATGTTTGGACTGGTCTCCTTGCAGCAGGAGTAGGGAACAGAGGCGGAATGTGGACAGCAGGAGGAGGTTGCCTTTGCACAGGAAACAATCAGTTGAGAGGAAGGACCGCAGGTTTCCATCCAGGCCAGCGGATTTGGTTCCTGAAGGGAGCGCATTGCGTACTGCTGGACCGGTAACAACGCCTAGCTGGTGAGGTGCCTTGTGGGGGATGCCTTTGGATACGGGCGGGGGGCAAGGGAACCAGAGTGTGCTGTTGCAAGGTCTGAAATATTTAATTGCCAGTTTTGAGAAAAAATGTTGGATCTCTGGGGTCGGGGTTGCAGGGTGCAGTTGGTGCTTGGGGAAAAACAACTTTTAGAGATGGTGAGTCGCAGCCTAAGGTTGTCAGTGAAGGGGTGGGTATGCAGGGAGCTACGGCTTTGGCGGGTGGTGTCACGAGCAGAGCTCCCACTCCAGGTGCATCCGGCAATGCCGGGGGACTAAAAATTATGGAGGAAGCGTTTTTTTGCCCCTGTTTGTGAGCTATCGGCCCGTTGGGCCTCCATTTGGTGGCAGATGTCAAGGAATAAAATGGGAATTTTTCGAAATTTTCTCCTTGCTGCCGGTTGATCAGTTTATGGGGGTTAAGGAGGATTCTAAGAGGTGAATCAGGGAAAAAGGAGGAGGAGGAGAGAAAAAAAATGCTATTGGAAATTGCCCAAGACTTTGAGCAATTGGTCTTGATCTTTTTGTATCCTTGCCAGTGTGATAACTGAGTCATTCCAGGAGCAGGGGTCATCCTTATTTTGTTATTACGATGAGATCTTCTCAGCATACTGTACTTATGTTTTGCTCGCATGGTGGCAGTACGATGAACAGTTTTGCCAACGTCTTGCTGTGCGGCCTGAAATGCGTTGGGACGATAGGGAAATAGGCATCTGGCTGGAGATCATGACCCCTTTTGTGGTTGGGTCAGTCCTTTCGAGTTGGGGGGGCCACCACCATTGGTGACACTGGTGCCAGTACCACTGTCTTCGTCCATAAAGGTTTGTGTTTCCAGTTTAACGAGAGCCAATGCTGCTTTGATGTCTCCTGTAAATATAAATGTCATGGATATCATGCTGCAGGGAGTAAACCTCTACCCCCCTACCACCCTTTTGTTTCTCCCCTGATTCGAGCGATTGGGAACATTTGTGGTTTCCCAGACCTTTCCTTTGTGGTATTTTTATGTTTGAACCTCATTCTGGAAGAGCTGGTCCCTGACCAACACATCCCTCCTTGGCTGGCCAGACCCCTGGAACTACTGGACAGCCAACTCCCCTTACGCTCCTGAGGAACTTTACCTCCAGCCGCTCCAGTGACCCCTTGCCCCAGAGCTCCGCTCTTCTGGGAATTGGTACCCCTTAGAGGGGGCAGGACATGAGTCAATTGCTGGAGGCAAGTTCCCTTGGGAACCAGGGGTTCCGGGCCCTATTGCACCTGAGACTCCTTCAGCTGGCCGGACTCATGGAACTGCCAGCCAGCCACAGCATCACGGTTTCCTGGTGTTCTTTAACCCAGGTCGCTCCAGCGGCCCCCTGCCCCAGAGCTCTGCTCTTTGGGGGATTGATACCCCTTGGGGAGGGCTAGAGGTGGGGGATTACTGGAGGGAAGCTCCCTTTGGAACCGGGGGTTCCGGACCCTCCTTCAAACATCCATTTCCCAGTAGCCTTCCCGGTGTACATTTGGTCACTCCTAACTCTGTCCCCTAGCCTTGGATCAAGGCACTTTTTGTACTGTAGTAGTTGGGGACCAAGGGCTTTCCAACGACACCCTGAAAGTGGATCACCCCGAACGGACCATCACTATACCACTGGGCACTGACGGACATTGTAATCTGTGGAGGTGCCAGCCTGCCTGGAAGGGCGGGAATGGTGGGACATTTGGGGGACTGATAAGACTCTTATCAAGATGAGTTCCTGTATGAATGCTTTGTGTTTTCCAATAAAGGTTACTTCGTGTTTTCACCTGAAAGCTAGTCTGTCTAGTTAATTGAGTTCTGCTAAAATCACTTTTCCCACTACATAGCGGCAGGTTCCAGGTATCGGGAGGATCCCTTGGCGGAGCTACCCAGTCGGGGTAGCAGGGAATCCATCACAGTGGTGGCAGAGGTGAGAGGCTTCCAAACCACTACCTGAAGACCTTTCCAGATGGAAAAATGTAGTGAGCTCCGGAATGAAGTCCTGAGGAACTTACTACAAGCTAGAGGCAGAGTAGCTGGCAGCAAGACAAAGGCAGTGATTGTTACTGAGCTGATGGAGGACGATTGGGCTAGCGAGTTGGCCGGGGGGTCAAATAACGACTACAGCAGTAGTTTGCTCACCGGTTGGCCTGGTCCCTGGATTCTTGGATTACCGGTTGCCAGGTAACCACCCTTGCTGAAACGGTACACCTCATACTTTTAGAGCAGTTCTGCAACCGTGCTCTGGCTGAGGTATGGGATTAGGTAAAAGACAAAAAAAACACCAAAGTGGACCAAGCAGCCTCCCTGGCCGACCAGTATGTAGATGCCTGGCACCATGCCACCCCAGGACCCCAGCCCTTACCATGCCCTACTTCAACCTCTGACTGACCCCAAAAGCTTTTCGGCAGCCCCAGGCCTGGGCAGCCCCTGATTCCCCAGCCGGGGAGAGCAATCCCCAGGTGTTGGCACCCCGCCACTTCCAACAAAACTGTCCGGCGAGACAAAGAAACATCCCAGCACAGCATCCTAGGAATCCCTCCCTAGCTCAGTGGGGGAGCACTCCAGCCAGGACATACCAAGCCGCTGTCCACTGCATGTACGCATTGGGTCCAGGCGACTATACTGAATGGCCAGATGACGAAGTTGGCATTCTACATAAGGTGAGCCTGGTAACCAAAGACAACCGCCAGCACCACCGACAGGATGTCTGGGTCAATGGACAGGTGGCCCAGGGATTAAGGGGACACTGGAGCCACTGTCTCCCTGATCCAACCTCACCTAGTCCCCCCCTCTGGTCGAACAGGTGGAACCTTGCTGTTCTAATAGCTGGAGGTGCCATATTAGAGGTTCCCACCACCTGGGTACACCTGAATTGGGAAGCTGGCACTCGTGATGTAGAGGTGGGTATCATGCATCTGCTCCCTGCTGAGGTCCTATTGGGGAACTACCTCGGCCAACTTGTCTCAGTCTTTTTGGGGAATAACTCCCTGGATACCTGCCCAGTAACCACCCATCAGCAGGCCAGGTGCCAAGGCACCACACCGACTCCGGGGACCCAGGTGAGACATTCTGCCCCGACTCCTACTTTGCCTTGACCTTCCACCCCGACTACCCACCTACCTCCTGACCAGCCCTCCTGGGCGTTCCCCTCTGACTTCTCCCAGGAGACCCTGAGTGACCAGACCTTAGCTTCCTACTGAAACCTAGGTAGGGACTGACCCCCAGGGCCCCAGAGAAGAGCGTTACCAGTGGGAATTTGGGCTCCTGTACTGGGTCTCCGAGAGGAGAAAAGGACCGGTGCTCAAACGCCAGTTCGTTGTACCGAAGAAGTTTCGGTCAAACCTACTGCGGATAGGACACAATATTTCCCTAGCTGGACACTTAGGAAAGTCTAGGACCCACCATCGCTTGACCCAAACCTTCTTCTGGCCAAGGATTACAGCGGATATTCAAGACTACTGTAAATCCTGCAAAGTGTGCCAGAAAGTAGGGAAAACTGGTGACCATACTAAAGCCCCCCTGCACCCCCTGCCCATTATTGACGAACCCTTTAGCAAGGTTGCAGTAGACATAGTGGGGCTGTTAGCTGGACCCAGCCCCTCAGGGAAAAGGTACATCCTTACAGTAGTGGACTATGCCACTTGATACCCGGAGGCAATCCCATTGGCTAATATCCAGACAGACAATAGCAGATGCAATGCTCCAGATATTCACCAGGGTAGGCTCCCCCCTGGAAGTGATCTCCAACCAGGGAACAAAGTTCACTGGAAAATCACTCAGCAGTTATGGAAATTGTGCGGGATCAAACCCTTGCACTGTGCCTCATACCATCCCCAGATGAATGGACTATGTGAGCGGTTTAACAGGACCCTAAAGCAGCTACTTAGGATGTTCTCGGCCACTCACAAGGACTGTAAAAGATCCCTGCCGCACCTCCTCTTTGCATATAGAGAGGTGCCCCAGGAATCCACAGGCTTCTCCCTTTGAGTTAGCATATGGCCGGAAGATAAGGGGACCCCTTGACTTAGTAAGAGCCCACTCAGAAGGGACTACAGGAGGGGAAGAACACTCCATTGTGGAGTACGTTCTTCAACTCAGGGACTGACTGAAGGATCTTGCCGATCAGGTGCCAGAGAACCTTCAGGTAGCCCAACGTAAACAAGAGAGATGGTACGACAGAAATGCTTGTACCCGATCCCTGACAGTAGGACAGAAGGTTCTCGCCCTGAAGTCTGTCAAAACAGACAAGCTACAGGCCTCCTGGCAAGGACCTTACCGGGTGGTGGAACAACTGAATGACACCACCTACCTGGTAGCCAAATACTCAGATGACCGGGTCCACCGAACCTTTCATGTGAACTTGTTGAAGGCATACATAGAAAGGGCCAAGGATGTGGCCACTATCGATGCTCTGGCAGGACTCAAGGAGTGGCCAACATAACCCTAGAAGCAAGGATAGGGACATAGTGAACACAATTCGGCTACACAATCCGGAAGAGAGATGAGAGATGTTCTCTACTGTCCCTGGGTACACCACAATGGCTATACACAGAGTGGTAACCCCGGGGCAGGCTCCCCTGTGACAGGCAGCCTACAGAGTCCCAGATGCAGTCAGGGGCAGCATGCACTGTAAGCTCCGGGGAATGTTGGACTTAGGTGTCGTTGAACCATCCAACAGTCCCTGGGCCTCCCTGGTAGTACTGGTACCCAAAAAGGATGGGACTACCCGGTTCCGCTTTGACTATCATAAGCTCAATGACCACCACTGATGCCTACCCTATGCCCTGAGTCGATGACCTATTAGATAGAATCGCCCGCAGTCTTTTCCTGACCACCCTCGATCTCTGCAAGGGATACTGGCAGATGCCTCTAGACCCGAGTCCGTCCCCAAGTTAGCCTTCATCACCCCCTTCATCCTTTACCAGTTCTGGGTCATGCTGTTTGAGATGAAGAACACTCCAGCCACCTTCCAAAGGGTGGTGGATCGACTGCTGGATGGCCTCCAGGACTATGCCTGTGCATACCTGGACAACATCGCCATCTATAGCGACACCTAGGCCACTGAGTGGGCTGTGGAAAGCAGCAGCCAGAGCCAGGTAAAGTTGAAGCAGTGGTCAACTGACCCACTCCCTGGATCAAAACCCAAGTGCTAGCTTTCCTGGGAACCACAGATTACTACCGGAGATTTGTCCTTAACTACAGTGCCATAGCTAAGCCCCTGACTGACCTGACCAGCAAACGACTACCCCAACAAGTCCTATGTTCCCCCAATTGTGAAACTCCCTGCCAGAGACTTAAGTCTGCATTAACCTCTGCTCCAATACTGGCCACTCCTAACTTCACCAAATGTTTTTCTCTCCACACAGAGGCCTCCATGTTCATGTTGGGAGCAGTGGTATGCCAGGTGGATGAAGAAGGGCAGGACCAATCCATAGCCTTCATCAGTAGAAAGCTGTTGCCCAGAGAGGTAGGCTATGCAGCCATGGAAAAGGCTACAGCCCTACCTCTATGGGAGACCCTTCACAGTCCTCACAGACCACAACCCACTGATCTGGCTTAACCGAATTTCTGGGGACAATGGAAGACTGCTGCAGTGGAGTTTAGCCCTGCAGCCCTTTAACTTTGACATTCAGTACAGGCCGGGAGAGCAATGGAAATGCTGATGGACTTTCCCGGCAGACTGAAGTGGCATTAGCTCCTTGTACAGCCCCAGGCCAACCCATGAGTGGATCTAGCCAGGTCTGCCGAACTGGAAGAGAGGAGTTGTTAACCTCAACCCCTCCACCACATACCCCCCCCCCCCCACCCTTTTGTTTCTCCTCGGATTAGAGCGATTAGGAGCATTCACAATTTCCCAGACCTTTCCTTTGTGGTATTTTTGTGTTTGATTTCAAACAGATCAGCAAAGAGCTGAACAAAGAGTACAAATATTGCACTAACAACATTAGATAGAACAGTAACTGAATAGGAATAACGATGGAAAATAATTTAAAACTTAACTTTTACTAAGTTAGTTAAAATGGAGGGTACAAACATGATACATTAAAGTTTGCATATGCTTATTAAAGTTAGGTAAGGTACAATAATGAATTGGAACACTAATGATGAAGTAATCCTTAGATGGTGTGGGGTTAAGGGTATGGCAGGTATTGAATCCTAAATTCTGGATAATTCTTATGGAAATATCAGAGAACTAAATCTGAGAGTGAGCCCCAATTGAATTGGTTGTAAATATTTGAGGTTACCTCTGTAAAGAAACCCAAAGTTGGAAATTCTAAATAGTGCCTATCAGTTAGCCAAGTGATAAAGCCTATCTGAGAATAGTTTTCAACAAATATATATCAAAGACTTAAATTACCCATAGTCTGCCAAATAATCCAGAGACAAATACATTAGCAATACTTGGTAAATTAATAGGTATAGGCTTCTGGTTACCTCTGTAAAGAAACCCAAAGTTGGAAATTCTAAATAGTGCCTATCAGTTAGCCAAGTGATAAAGCCTATCTGAGAATAGTTTTCAACAAATATATATCAAAGACTTAAATTACCCATAGTCTGCCAAATAATCCAGAGACCAATACATTTTAATTACCAAGTGGTATTACCAGAGACCTGTGACTGTTAGTTTACCAAGTGCTACCTTGGGGAACATTCAGAGTTCATGTTAAAGAGCCAATGGCAAAAAGATGGTGAGGAGAAACCTCAGAGATATTTGTAGCTGAGTACCTTTTAATACCAGCTCTCTCTGGAAATATGGTGAGGAGAAAATCCAGAGCTATTTGTAATTGAGTACCTTTTAATACCAGCTCTCTCAGGAAATACCAGAGACCTATACCTTTTAGTTTACCGTCTGGCACCATGTAGTTTGCCAAATAATGAGGCGCATAGATATGAATATAAGTAGTTATAACTCTGGAAATACCAGAAGCCTATACCTATTAGTTTAACAAGTATTGCTATTTGTAGTTGAGTACCTTTTAATACCAGCTCTCTCTGGAAATATGGTGAGGAAAAACCTCAGAACTATTTGTAGTTGAGTACCTTTTAATACCAGCTCTCTCTGGAAATACCAGAGACCTATACCTTTAAGTTTACCATATGGCACCTTGAAGTCTGCCAAATAATGAAGTACATAGATATGAATATAAGTAGTTATAACTCTGGAAATAACCAGAAGCCTATACCTATTAATTTACCAAGTATTGCTAATGAAAATAATCAAGGCTTGTGTTATGGAGCCATTAGCGTTCCACTATGTAGTGAGGGAAACCCTCAGGGCTATTTATAATTGAATACCTTTTAAAACCGTCCCTCTCTGGAAATACCAGAGACCTATACCTTTTAGTTTACCTTATGGCACCTTGTAGTTTGCCAAAGGATGAATTTTTGTGTTTGAACCTCATCCTGGAAGAGTTGGTCCTTGACTGACACATCCCTCCTCAGCCAGCCGGACCCCTGGAACCACCGGTCAGCCACCTCCCCTTACACTCCCGGCCGCTCCAGTGGCTCCTTGCCGCAGAGCTCTGCTCTTCTGGGAATTTGTACCCCTTAGAGGGGTCAGGACATGAGCCAATTGCCGGAGGCGAGCTCCCTTGAGAACCAGGGGTTCCGGGCCCTAATGCCCCTGAGACCACTTCGGCTGGCCAGACTCATGGAACTGCCTGCAGGCCACAGCATCATGGTTTCCCAGTGTCCTTTAACCCAGGTCACTCCAGTGGCCCTGTGCCCAGAGCTCTGCTCTTTGGGGTATTGATACCCCTTGGGGAGGGCTAGAGGTGGGGTGATTACTGGAGGGAAGCGCCCTTTGGAACCAGGGGTTCCAGACCCTCCTTCAAACACCCATTTCCCAGTGGCCTTTCCGGTGTACGTTTGGTCGCCCCTAACTCAGGCCCCCAGCCATGGATCAAGGCTTTTTGGGCTTTCCAACGACACCCTGGAAGTGCCGCCACTTCCCCAGGATTACCCCCGAATGGACCATCACTATACCACTGGGCACTGAGGGACATTGGACTCTGTGGAGGCGTCAGCCTGTTTGGAGGGCCGGGAATGGTGGGTGATTTGGGGGACTGATAAGGCTCTTATCATGATGAGTTTCTGTATAAATGTTGTGTGTTTTCCAATAAAGGTTACTTCGTGTTTTCACCTGAATGCTAGTCTGTTTAGTTATTTGGGTGATTTCTGCTAAAATCACTTTTCCCGCTACATAGCGGCAGGTTTCAGGTATCGGGAGGATCCCTTGGTGGAGCTTCCCAGTCGGGGTAGCAGGGAATCGGTCTCAATAAACATGAATGCTCAGGCTGTGGGGGACTGCATTCATTCGCAAAGTGCTTTAAAAGAGGTTGTGCGGGGGAAGGCCAGGAGAGGTGGTTGTATCGGGCCAAGACTCCAGTGAATATAAAAAGATGGTGCCTTGGTTAAGTCAGTACGCTAAGGTGAGGGGCAAGGCGGGAGAGGCTGAGTTGTTACTCACGGGTTTTAGCTTGGGGTTTTGCAACCCCTTTTTGCCCGGGGGAAGGTTCATGGGTTTCGGGTAATTTGGTAATTTAAAGGCGGCCAGAGAGCATCCCAAGGTTGTTCAGGAAAAATTGGTGAAAGAGGTGGCTTTAGACCATATGGCGGATCCCTTCACAAAGTTGCCTATGGCTAACCTGCGTATCTTTCCGCTTGGGGTGGTGCCTGAAAAAGTCCCGGGCAATACCGGATGATCCAGCACATATCATATCCAAAAGGTTCATCTGTTAATGATGGTATTGACCCGGTGTTGTCTGCAGTTACCTATGCCTCTTTTTATACAGCATGGGTGTGGTTCGAGTTGCTGGGGCCGGGGCATTGTTGGAGAAGGTAGACGTTGAGGTTGCTTTCTGGCTTTTGCCAGTGCATTCCAAATGCCATCATTTGTTAGGTTGTTTTTTTGAGGGGGAGTATTTTGTGGACCTCTGCTTCCCGATGGGATGCTCAATCTCCTGCTCCTATTTCGAAAAGTTTAGTTGCTTTGTGGAGAAGGTGGTAAAGCGATTGTCGGGTTTAAAATCATTGGTCCATTATTTTCACGACTTTTAGTTTGTTGGCCCCTCTCAGTCCAAAGTTTGTTCTAAGTTGATGTCCTCATTCATGCAGGTTGCGGGTAAATTTGGGATTATGATTGCTGGAGTTAAATCTGAGGGTCCTACGACAGTATTGAGCTTTTTTGGGATACAGATTGACTCTGTGACAATGGAGTGTAGCTTACCGATGGACAAAGTTGTCGACCTTGGGGAGGTGCTGAGAATGGTGGTGGGGCATCAGAAGTTGAAGTTGCGCGAGATGCAGTCGGATTTGGGGAAACTCAATTTTGCTTGTCGGATCATTCCAGTGGGCAGGGTTTTCTGCCTGTGGTTGTCTTTGGCAATGGCGGGGGCTACTGAGCCTTTTCACCACATACGTGTGACTAGTCAAAGTTGGGAGGATTTGAGGGTTTGGCTCTTATTTCTTCAGGAGTACAATGGCAAGTCCATGATTCAGAGAGTGGGTTTGGGTTCTGATCTGAACTTGTTCACTGATGCTTCAGGGGCTCATGGGTTTGGAGCTTACCTGGATGGAAGATTGTGTGCTGACACATAGCCGGTCGATTGGGTGGCAGCGGGTTTGACTAAGAACCTTGTGTTCTTAGAGCTGTTTCCGTTGTTGGTGTCTTTGAATTTGTGGGTGGGGACATTGAAGGAGAGGAAGGTTACTTTTCATTCTGACAATTTGGGGTGGTTTTGGCAATCAACAACTTGTATGCCTCCTCCCTCCCGGTGGTGTTTTTGCTCCATTTGTTTGTATTGGAATGCCTGATATTGAATGTGTGGTTTAGGTTGGTTCATATGCCTGGTCCATCAAATGACATTGCTGATACTCTTTCATGTTTACAGTGGGATAGTTTCTGGGCTTTGGCCCCAGAAGCATTGGTGGAAGGGGATTAATGTCCTGCAGGTTTGTGGAAGGAGGCATTCCCACGTTGCTGAGTGTGGTGAAGGCGGCTTTAGCCGAGAGTTTAGTTGGCTGGATTGCAGCCTGAGGTAGGACTCGAGTATCTAGGGCGATGGTTCAGAGAAGGTTAGCAGTCCTGGCTTTCCTATGTCAGCTTCTAGGTTTGCAAGATATCACCAAATCCTTTGTGGTCAGGATCGCCAGGCGTGGCATGTGTGCCTTTGTTTTAGCATTCTTTGCAGCTTTCCGCATTTCAGAGCTTGTGGCGCTTAATAAGAAGGATAAGGGTGGTATTCCGGTGAACTGTCAGGAAAAGGTCAGTTAATCTGTTTGAGTGTTATTGGGGGGGGGGGCTGCTGCCCAGTTGGGGCTGTGGTTGATTTTTTACAGTTGATGCCTGTTGTTGAGGGGCCGTTTTTGATGCATTCTGACAGTTCGTCATTGTCCAAATTCCAATTTTTTTCTGTGTTTTGAAAGGCATTAGCAGTGGTTGGTTTGCCCGCAGTTGAATTTGGCTCCCACTCATTTCACATAGGGGAGGATACTGAGGTGAGAATGTTGGGGATGAGTGATGAAAGGATTCATGGAATTAGGAGGTGGTCATCAGGGAGATTAAAGTCTTATGTTCGTCAGTATTTAGTTCTATAGTTCTTTATGTTTGTTCTTTTGTAGGTGCCGTGGAGTGTTGGGCTCTCGGGCACTCGTACATCTATTGGGCCCGCCATGTGGCAGCTGTAAGAAATTATGGGTGTCAGTTTGGTTTGCCTACTGAGTAGGTGGTTCTGCAATGGCTTGGTTTTAGGGGCCTGAAATGGGATCAGGTCATTTTGAGAGTTGGTGAATATTCAAGGCTGTTCTGCCCTCCGGGTATTGTGGTGATTCATGCGGGAGGTAATTACTTGGGTTTTACGGCACAGAGAGATCTGGTGTTAAGGGTGAAAGAGGATTTGGGTGGACTGTGGGAGCTATTTCCTTGGCTATGGGTTGTGTTGTCTGAATTGGAGCCTAGGGTTTTCTGAAAGGCGGCATGGGATAGTAAGAAGTTGGAGACCTCTAGGAGGAAAATTAACAGGGGTTTGAGTCGTTTTGTAAGGCAGAGAGGTGGGGTGTCTATTCGGCATGTCTAGTTTGAAGGGGAATCAGGTAGATGTTTTTTTATGAAAGATGTGGTGCACCTGAATGAAGTGGGGTTACAGATATTTAATTTTAGCTTGAAATAAGGGGTTTTAAAGGCCTTGAGTGATTGACTGGGCTTGGCCAGCGGCCGTGCTTGTGGCGGTGTGCTTGCTGTTTGAGAAGATGTGGAAGCAATGTGGGTACCTCCTGTGGGTTCAGGAGAGTGGGTGTGGGTTCAGGAAAGGTTAGTAATATGTTTACTTGAAATAGTTTTAAGAGTTATTAAGCTCCTATGGGGCAAACACTAATGTGGTTTACTTTGTAGCCAATGATGTTTCACTTGTATGTTATTTAATTTGTTTACAAGTTTGATAAATAAATTGGCTGCGGCCTTTAAACCCCAAGTTATAGTGTGGTTGAATTTTTGTGGGTATGGGAACATAGTGCCTAATTATGGGGTCAAGGCAGCCCTGGATGAGTGAATAGGAAGGAGGAGCTTTTGACCCCAGGGTAGGCCAAAGAAAAATAGTGTGAATATTTGATAGGGTAGGGGGAGGTGCTATAAAAGGGGGGTATATAGGTGGCAGGAGGAAGTTTAGAAGCTCTCTTCATTCCCGGACCAGTAGGTGTGAAGAATCTCCCACCCTCCCTCCCTGTTTTGTTATGGTTGGCAGTGTGCTTGCTGTTTGAGAAGCTGCAGAAGCAATGTGGGTACCTCCTGTGGGTTCAGTTTCACATGTGTTGTATGTTATTTTATTTGTATACAAATTTGATAAATAAATTGTCTGCAGTTGGGGTAGGGGAACATAGTGCCTAAGTATGGGGTCAAGTTTTGACAGGTAAATAAAAAAAAACAGGGCTCTATTTCTGTTTAAATGGAGTGATAGCAAAAATGCTAAAAAAAAATCTGGTATTTTGAGCAAGTTTATCTCTGAAAATCCCAGTCAAGTGAAGGGTTTAAAAGAGAAAAAAAAAATCACTGTGGTTTATCCTAGATGTCTCCCAATATTGTAAAATTCTTAGCTGTGAACTTGGCATTGATTTCTTACTGTAGGAATAACACATCCGGGGGTTTTGTTGTTGTGAATACATATGTTTGCATAAACAACAGAATATTAATATAGTTTGAGAATCACCTGCAGTTTACAGATTAGATTGAATAATTCAAATTGCAGTGGATACTTAAATGCTTTGCCGCAAAGTTCCTTGTATTTTTTTGTTTTGTTTTTTTATATGTTTGCAACTATAACTAATTTAGAAATAAGCCATAATATGATCAGATTTAAAGGTAGCAATGTTAGGGTTACAGAAATAAGAGATGCCCCTGAACCAGGATACTTATTTCAATGAGATCACTTGGAAATTGTATCTAATTAATGAATCCTTCCACTCCATGGGCATGTTACACAGCATAAATCCTGCTTTATGGACCTCCCTTAAGATATATAGCAACCTGTACACAGTTTGTTAAATTAAATTGAACTTTGCACTTCACAGCTATTTTATATTGTTCAAACAAAAACTGAATGTTACTCAGATGTTATATTATTAAAGGGACATGAAACCCAATATTTTTCTTTCAAGATTCAGAAAGAGCATGCGATTTTAAACAACTTTCCAATTTACATCTTTTATTTAATTTGCTTCCTTCTCTTGTTATCCTTTACTGAAAAGGTTTATCTAGGTAAGCTCAGGAGCAGCAAAGAACCTAGGATCTAGCTGCTGATTGGTGGCTGCCTATACATGCCGATTGTCATTGGCTCACCTATGTGTTCAGTAGTGCATTGCTGTTCCTTTAACAAATGATACCAAGAGAATGAGGCAGTAAACTGGAAAGTTGTTTAAAATTGTATGTTCTACCTAAATCATGAAAGAAAATATTTGGGTTTCATGTCCCTTTAACTCTTCAAACCTGCTGTCTTGGGTGTGAGTGTGGGAGGTAAATCAGTCAACTAGACAGGAAGGATATTCAGTGACAGTAATTTTAACCCAAAATAAATATATATTTATTAATATGACATCATAAAAACCAGTGACTCTTCAGGAAATTTCAATTCCAATTCTGAATATAGGGCCCAATTCTAATAACTGGGTCAGACGGGGTTTTCCAAAACTTGCAGGTTCTGCCCTTAGAGAATTCTATAAAAAGGGGCTGTCCCAGTGAGTTGTGAAATGTCTCCTATAGAAAGTAATTAAGCTCTCTCTGAGGAGACTGAAATTATCAGGTAGCAGGGAATGCACATTAAAAATGAAATATTGCAGTCAATACAAATCAGATTACTCTGTTTTAGTGTTTAGTATCTTACAACTGCCTCTATTTTCCTATACATGTGTTTTTCTATTAGGGTAATGAGCTTTTTGAGTATTTTAAAACAATCTTACCACCTTTTAGCTTGTAAGAATAAAACAGTGAGAAATGTCAGCTACACACATGAAAGGTCCCTGTTCAGCCCACTAGCAGAGGCAGGGAAACAAATTTACAATAAGGAATAAAAAAATATGCTTTGGATTTCGTGTTATAAATACAAATAGCATTTTCGCATGTGCACTGTGATTTTATTACAATTTCATCTATGCACCTTAAATCATTTGCTTTCTGCACAATATCATCATGAATATTACTTTTTGCATAAAATACACGTTTTGCAAAACAATTTCATTAGGATCTGTAATTCAATTAAACAATACAATTGATCCCATTTATTGTTTTTATTTTTAAAGTACGATATATTGTGAGTCCTTTTGTAATGTATGCATAGCCGTTATATAATTAAAAGCAGGGAACAACCCTTTGCGAGACACACTGATCTCAAGGTAATAACTGACTTTATAGAATTAGAACAGATGCTTTAAAGAGAGGTTTCTTACAGAATGTCACAAGCCCAGAGAGCTTTATAAAACCTGGCCCATAGTTACAGTGTAAATATAATTACAGATTCTTAATTGCTGTAGCACAGTTAGCAAAAGGCTAGATGTTTGCAGTTTGTATTATAAATGCTGTAAAAACAAATCCCCCCCTTCTATGTCCTTACTTCTAATAAGGAGCTTATCATGAGATATAGTTCGTCAGTCACAGGACAATATCGTTTCCAGTGGCTTGCAATGCTACGCATACCATTTTCCTTATCTCCACATGCTCAGCAGTGCCCGATACAGGAGCTTCGTGCCAAGGACAGGGTGAGTGCAAGTTAAGGTTTCCCAAATTAGTTTATAGACCCAGCTTCCAAACAGACGCCTTGCAATGTGTTGATCTAGTTGACTCTAGTCCCATTTTTATGCACTGCCTACTAAAAAACATATTTGTGGCAGTCAATGCACTCACTAATATTAACAAGAAACAAAAATGTCTTACGTTACTGAAACACAACTGATAAAAAAAGTAGTATCTACGGCTTATATTAAATGGATATGAAACCCAAACATTTTCTTTCATGATTCAGATAGAGAATGCAATTTTAAACAACTTTCTAATTTACTTCTAATATTCATTTTTCTTCATTCCCTTGGCATCTTTTGTTGAAAAGCAGAAATGTATGCTTAGGAGCTGGCACATTTTTGGAGCACTATATGGCAGCAGTTTTGCTAGAATGTTATCTATTTGTAAGAGCACTAGATAGCAGCACTATTTCCTACCATGTAGTGCTCCATATGCCTACCTAGGTATCTCTTCAACACAGAGTATAATTGGAACAGAGCAAATTTGAAAATAGAAGTCAATTGGAAACTTTTTTAAATTGTGTGCTCTGTTTGAATCACAAAAGATGCAGTAACTAACTCTTCCAGTTTTGCTTTTAAGCTTAGCTTGACTTGCTTCTGTCACTTACAGAATAATTATACCTTCTGTGTTAACTTTTGCTAATGTTTATCTTTATTACAGATAACAATGTAGAGAGCCAGGACATGGCTCGGCCACTGTGGGGCCTTGTAATTAATTTAAAATGTGGGCTGGTGCATTTCAATTTGAAATATAAACATTTTGCAATATACTTCCATTAGCAAAAATGCTTCTAATCAGGGCCGGATTTGCCATTAGGCACAGTAGGCATGTGCCTACAGGCGCATTGCAGCAGGGGGCGCCACAGAGTCAGTGTATTTTAAAAAAAAATATATATATTTTTTTTTTTCTAAAAAAAAAAATCTTTAACTTTTTTTTTTCTGATTTTGTTGAGCCTGTGAATGAGTGCTTTGTTACTTTCTGTTTAATTTGTACAGTAGGCAGGGGCTAGTACTTATCAACTTTATCGGAACAGATGTGGATGTCACAGTGAGCAGAACTAGGAGACTAGCAAGCAACAACTATAGCAAGTAGCAGTAGCACGCACTGCAGTCGTCTCCTCGCGTCCTCCTAGGCTTAGGCTCAGGCTGACTCCCTCCCACCCCTGACTCCACCCTCGCTCCCACGGTCCACCCCTGACCCCAGAGTCCACCCTTGCTCCAGTCGGCAGTGTACAGCCTGCACAAGTGAAGTGACTGAGTGACTGACAAGTCGTCTCAGACTCCAGTCCCTGGGCCCAGGTGAGTATGCTGGCAGCTGCTCTGAGTCTGCCGTGATCGGCGCCGCGCATGCGCACCATCACAGATTAGCCACTAATTTTGTTTGGGGCTCGCCGGGCGGCGTCACGCCCACGTCTGACTGTCACGTGATGCCGGCTGCCGCCCTCTGCCTCTCAGAGTCAGAGTACTAGGCGGGAAGGTAGTGAGCTGACGTGCGTGTTCATTGCTGCTGGCCTGGGCTGGCTGAAGTTTTGGTTGCTCCTCTTTGGTCCACCTTCTGACGCTGTCGGAGCGGAGCCTTTCGCCTGCCCTGGGTCCTGAGACGGCTCAGCCTGTCTACAGCATATAAGTGAGTGTGACTAGTCTGTGAAAGTGAGTCAGAGTGACCAAGGCCAAGCGCACTAACTGTAACACTTACACAGTAAAAAGTTATTATCAGTTTGACTAGACTGTCTGTGACGCATTATATTGTTAATTAACTTCCTGCTATTATAAAAAAAAATAAGACAAAAAAGAAGGGCCTAGTATTAATAAAATAATAGGCATTTCTGTTAGCTGTCACTCAGAGCATTTTTGCTTCCTTTGGATGTTTACTGGGCTCCATTATTTTTATTGGGGTTCCTGGTTTGGCTTCATTTGAAGCAGCACTGATCCATAATCCAGATACAAAAGTAATGTGTGGACCTCACAGCCCTGCAGTTCTGATAATTGTGCACTGATTCTTTCCACCTCTGTTTTGAAGAGAGATTAGTTAACTTAAGAATGCATGTAGTTTTACTATAATTTAATATCTTTAGATATGTCTGTATATTCTGTCTCTATGATGTTTGATCAAATTCTGAATTATAAATACTTAAATAAATTGTCCCCTTTACGAATGTATTTGTCTCCAAGTTAACTCAGAGTTATGATAGTCCAAATGAGCTGTCACTATAATCTCAGTAACTTCACTGTTAATTTATTAACTCTTTTAGAAACTAGATATCATGTAAAATGCATGTTCACATGGCTGCATTAGTGTAATTGGCTTTGTTCATCTCTTTTAAATCCTTGCAATGCATTTTGCCACTCTCTATCACTTGCCATTTAAACGTTCCTCAAATAAAAGAATTAGGGACATTTAGTACACATGAAATTATTGTGTGTGTATATGTTTGTGTGTGTATGTATGTGTGTGTGTGTGTATAGGTGTGTGTGAGTGTATATATATATATATATATATATATATATATATATATATATATAATCAGGTAATAGATCATTGTGTTATCCCTTTGTGTACACACACTTGCTTACTTATCTTATATGTGTCTGTAAATTCAATACTTAGAGAGGACAATGGGAAATTTATATTTTATTACTTAAAGGGACAGTCTACACTAAAATTGTTATTGCTTAAATTTTTTAGATAGTTGTCCTAAATAATATATTTAAAAAAAAGTCCTCACTTTTTTCACTTTTTTTTGAGGGGGGAGGGGGGGGGGGTGGGGGGGGGGGGCGCTTCAGGTTTTTGTGCCTACAGGCACCTGAGATGTAAATCCGGCCCTGCTTCTAATCAAAGTTGTAACTGTTTTTCTGCAGCATATCCTGTAAGGGCCCGTGCGCCAGTATTCAAACATCACACCTTCGCAGAGGTACTAAAAAGTGCTGATCCCTCGTATCGTCATTCTGAACCATTAACCAACTACTTAAAGGGACACTGAACACAATTTTTTTCTTTTGTGATTCAGATAGAGCATGCAATTTTAAGCCACTTTCTAATTTACTCCTATTATCAATTTTTATTCATTCTATCTTTATTTGAAAAAGAAGGCATCTAAGCTTTTTTTGGGGGGTTCAGAACTCTGGATAGCACTTTTTTATTGGTGGATGAATTTATCCACCAATCAGCAAGGACAACCCAGGTTGATCACCAAAAATGGGCCGGCATCTAAACTTACATTCTTGCATTTCAAATAAAGATACCAAGAGAATAAAGAAAATTTGATAATAGGAGTAAATTAGAAAGTTGCTTAAAATATCATGCTCTATCTGAATCACAAAAGAAAACATTTTGGTTCAGTGTCCCTTTAAAATATATAATAAACATATTCTCCCTTCAAACCTTTGAATAAAAACACTACACAAAGAGCTGGGTATAAAACCATATGATGGTTGCATTTATTTGTAATAACAAATATTAACATTTAAACTTGGCTTCATAAGCCTTAACCTATGGTGGCGGCAAGCAGGGCCCTAAGAACTAAACCCCATATAGCCAGAGGTCACGACCCCCTGAAGGGAGGCTTATCGAATGGATAGGGGGGAGGGCCCCACTGCATGATTCTACATTGTAGAGAGCTCCATTACCTTTTATGCAGGACAGCTTGTCACTCACCTGGACTACCCGATTGACCCGCCATTTTCGCCAAGGAAAATGAGTGAGGTATGCATGCAAGACTTGGTGATTGATTCCACGCCAATGAGTTTTAGAAAATAAATCCCATACTTAGCTAGGATCAGCATTGCAATAAATGTTGGCATTTTCTACGCTATACATTGTATTATTTATACAATTATTTTCCTCCGCAGATCACATAATTATATATTTAATATTTTTACAAGTATACTTTTATGTATCCCAGACTCACATTAGATATGATTATAGGGATATGAAACCCAAAAGTTTTATTTTCCACGCACGATGTGGTCTTTTCACACTCAATTTCCTTTGCGCAGGAATTACAAGTCTTGAAAAATTGCGATTGTGCACGCATTCGCCTTTTACGTAACAATCCTTTCTGCGCTCGAAGAGCTGTAGTTAACAGTTTTGGGCAACATAAAAGTTTCATAAAACACTTCAAAAATACATTACATAGTACAGTTACAATATAGGGGTAAAGAGCTAGGAAAGGGAGCTAAAGGACGCTGCTTTTCTTTTTTTGGTTTGAAAAAGGCCCTATATGAGCCGAAACGCGTCACCTAGACTCAAAAGTTCTGTTTAAATCCTTCTTGTCTGTTGGAGGTGTGTGAGGGATGTCCTCACCTGACGCCGAGGTATCCAGCTATCGGCCGAATCTTGGGGGCATTTCCCTCTGACGTCTTCCTGCAGTTTTTACCTACAGCCCTGCTGGTTCTTCTCCTCGTCCTAAGAAGGAATTCTTCTAAACAAGGCCTTTTTTGCCAACTGGGGGAGAGAAGTTACAGCTCTTTTTGGACCGAGTAGGTATGGTTATATACTGTACCCTATAGTATATACATTCTTTGACTTATATATTTCTTCTCACCTTATTTTTTTGATTAAATTTAAATTTAAATAGATTGTAATCTGTTGAAATAAAGTTACAAGTTTTAGAAGTGGTTGCACCCTATAGCTCCCTTTCCTAGCTCTTTACCCCTATATTGTATATTTTAGGAGTGGGTAGCACCAGGGGATCCTTAAGAGACCCCTGTAATTTATATAGTTATACTCAAATTAATCTGTTTTTTCCCCTTAAAAGTGCCACTTCTTTGTCCTCCTAATTTCTGTATAGTACAGTTACACTTATATTAACAGTATCTAATAAAAATTATTTAGAAAAAATATTGCACACAAAAGTTATAAGGTCTCAAAGATTTGGGATGTTAGGAAAAAAAAAGCAGACGCAGGGATTTTACATTGACATACATACACATACATAAAGAAACATGGATTTATATGTATAGAGTTATGTTTAAAGGGACACTGAACCCAATTTTTTTTATTTTGTGATTCAGATAGAGCATGTAATTTTAAGCAACTTTCTAATTTACTCTTATTATCAAATTTTCTTTGTCCTCTTACTATCTTTATTCGAAAAAGAAGGCATCTAAGCTTTTTTTGTTTGTTCAGATCTCTGGACAGCACTTAGCGTGCTCGGTGTTCTCACAACTGATTTGCCGCGTGACTTGTAATCTTGCCCAAAGTGTTTTGTGTCCAAACACGTCATTAGAATTGCTGAAGATTTTGTCACTAAATTTACACAGATTGGGGCCGAATGATCAAGCTCTGAATGGAGCTTGATGCCTCTGTTTCCGCGCGAGCCTTCAGGCTCGCCGGAAACAGTAGTTATGAAGAAGCGGTCTAAAGACCACTGCTCCATAACTAATCCGCTGCCTCTGAGGCTGCGGTCTGCAATCTGCCTGATCCTATAAGATCGGGCTGATTGACACCCCATGCAATCGGCTCCGATTGGGCGCGAATCTGCAGGGGACGACATTGCACAAGCAGTTCTGGTGAACGGCTTGTGCAATGATAAATGCGCTACAGCGTATCATATCGGACAGACATTGATAAATCGGCCTATTAGCCTTTTGTCTTGAGAAATTGCATAAGTGCTACTTAAATGTAAAATGAAGCTCCAATCTTCTTAAAACAAACTTACTGAATATCTAAATCTTTAAAGAGATAGAGGTCAGTTAAGATAATGCACCTGGCCCATTCATGACAGGATTGGCAGAGTACTTTGAACATGGGTTTGTCACAAATGGATCTGCCAAAGAACGTTAAAACCCTTGTGTAAAGGACTTGCTGGGTACACTTCTTTCATCAAGCACCTTCGCATACTTGAGCACCCTCAAAGTATGGAGCGTACAGTAAGTGTTGAAAAACACAGTAGCTTCCCTACAAATACATACAATTATGGGCTGTCAGTCGCCCATAACAAATTGCACCTGTTAGTGAAATGGTCAAGGGGTATTTATAGCAAAATTATATATATCACTATATTCTATACTCCTATGCCAGACTATGGCTCCCATTTATTAACAAGCATGCAGACAATGTTTCCAGCTAGGGAACCTTTTCACCCTGGTTTGGTGCTTGTAAGACAGCAATTATCATTGCAGCCTGTGGGCAAAGATTTACCCTGCGGTGCTCCATGCAGGGACCAGGGGGCTGAGTACTAATTCAGGTGAATGTAGGCTTTACAAGTGTTCTGTGGGCAGGGTTAGGTGGCCAGTGGATGTGACCAAGCAGTTTGCCAGGGTGCTAGCAGTGAAGGCACAGTGTCACAATGCCACTTACGCCTCCTTCTGTGCCCAACCGGCTCAACAGGGGTGCAAAGTACATATACACATACAGTATATACTTTTAAAAAGCTTGAGATCTGCACGTTATCAAACAGATAAGAAATGTTTCAAATTTGAAAATATAAATAAAGCCATGCAAGATATTTTACATGTCAATTCTGCTGGAATGGAATTTTTATTTTTTCCAATATTTACGTGTTGTGTTTTTACTTTCTGTAATTTAGAAGCAAAGAAAAGCACAAATGCAGGTGTTAAAGAATATAGTAAATTAGGGGAAGAGAGAAGACACTAAGTAAAATGTATTCCATATTCAATGGGAGCTTTAGCAATTAAGGGTTATATCATAGAGATATATTTTTAATATTTTCAAACTGCTGCAAACCACCTATTTGATTTGCAGCACTGATAGGTTACGAACTTTGCTTTCTGGTCTTGAGAGTGGGACAAATACAATTTTTTCACTAAAGCAAGAGTTGCTAAATGTCCTTTAAGGATACAACTAGGGATGCACTAATCTGCAGGATTTCAACATTATGTTCCACAGTTTGTAAATATAAACATCTAGGGTTTCAGAAATGATAATGAAATATTGTTTGAATACAGACTAATTGCAGTTTTATAACTAACAAGAAACATCTTTCATTGAAAGGGATCCCACATCCAAACTCAGCAGTTTGCTATTTCCAATACTTTTCCAAAAAAATAAACCTAAATTACATTTGATATAGAGGGAGATCATAGAAAAACACAGTCATGAAATACACTCCTACAAGCAGCTGTTGGTGTAGTGTCATTGAGGGAAGATAGTATTTGTATACACACTGGCACTTAACAATATTTGCTGGTCTGGCTTAATTCCCAGCACAGTTAAAGGGCAACTCTTCAACTAAATCCATCATGTTCTTGGTATATTACATAATATCCCTTCAAGAAGCAGTGAGTGGGTGGAGGATTTGGATTGCGATCTGCAGTCAAGGCTTACCTGTGACATTCCGTGCAGGGAAGATGATCGTACTCTTGGTAGTTTATGCAGGGAAGCATAAATCATTCTATACTTGAGCTGAATAAATCTGTTTACAAAGAATTCATTGAGCAGTAGAAGAGTATGATCTCATTAAAGTGCACCAACCCCAAAGCGCTTATGCAGCTGTGGTGTCTAAGCTTGTAGTTTATTTTGCAACATGTTTAGTATGAGAAATGAAAAGCATGTGGGGAAGATATTCTGTGCACTTTCACTTAGTCAAGATTTGTAAAACATTTACATAAACAATAGGCAAAATCATTCATGCTCTACTCCAGAATGTTTATTGTTTAAAATATAGATAATCTCTTTATTACCCATTCCCCAGCTTTGCATAACCAACAGTGTTATATTAATACACTTTTTATTTTCCTCAAAAGAGCTTTATTAAAATATTCTGATACATACATTAAAGCAGTGAATCCGAATGTACAGTATAGGCAAATACAAAATGTCCATGTGTAATGCTCGTTGAATATTCCACTATCAGACCAAACTTGGCCAGTAGTCTTCTTATCCCGGCGTCAGGCTGAAATGATAGGAAATATCCCAGAGCAGAGAAAGTTCGCAAAATGAGGTAAGCGGTACTCACAATAGGCAGGGTAGTCTGTGGCGGAAACAGGTAGGGAAACAGCGGTATAGCAGTTCAAGGGTAAACCAATAGAAGAGACGGAAACAGGCAGGAATCGGCAACAAAGGTAATCCAATAATTACAGTTCAGGAATAAACCAACAGAATGGTTAGGCAGGCAGAGTTCAGTAACAGTATAGCAATCCAATGGTTTAAGAGTTAAACAGGCAGAGTGGTTAGACAGGCAGAGTTCAGCAACTGTATGGCAATCCAGTATTTTAGGGTTAAGCAAGCAGTGTAGTCAGACAGGCAGAGTACAATAACAGTAAGGCAATTCAGTACTTTAGGGGTTAAGCAAGCAGAGTAGTCAGACAGGCAGAGTTCAATAATGTTATGGCAATCCAGTACTTTGGGGGTTAAGCAAGCAGAGTAGTCAGACAGGCAGAGTTCAATAACAGAATGGCAATCCAGTACTTTAGGGGTTAAGCAAGCAGAGTAGTCAGACAGGCAGAGTTCAATAACGTTATTGAAATCCAGTATACGATAACAATCACACCCAGGTGCACACTAAGTAACACCTATACTTGGGTATAAAGTGAGCAACTTACATAGGTGCAGGATTCACGCAACAGGAGATCCTGACCGGCTTCAGAATGAAAGGAGCGTGCGGCGATGATGTCACCGCCACACGCACACAGGAACCGACTCTACCCTAGGCAACGAGCAGAACAGTAGGTGCCGTCTCCCTAGCAACAGCTAGAGTGGCGCGGCGTGACACCATGTACACATAATACAAGGAAAGTTATTTTACTTTAAGGACCATACTGGTAACAGTCTACATGTAATAAGTTCAATCCTTTTTAATGGGGCGGCTGAGATCTTAAGATAAGGGTTTGAATCTTGCATCCCGTCCACATATAAAAGCTCTTCATTTTTATTTTTTTATTTTATATAATATATAGCAGACTCTTATATGGGAACAGTCTTGGTTCAAACTAATAAATCACAACAAAACAAAGATTGAGCACTTTTGAACCTCAAACTAGCTGTGATACAACTTGGCATGAGTACTTCTAGTAGTGTATAAATATCTAGTAGTGATAGAAAAAGTACATAAGGTCTATCAACTATGAGCATACAGGGTGTGCAATATCAACATAACATTTCTAACATATACAGGGAGTGCAGAATTATTAGGCAAGTTGTATTTTTGAGGATTAATTTTATTATTGAACAACAACCATGTTCTCAATGAACCCAAAAAACTCATTAATATCAAAGCTGAAAAGTTTTGGAAGTAGTTTTTAGTTTGTTTTTAGTTATAGCTATTTTAGGGGGATATCTGTGTGTGCAGGTGACTATTACTGTGCATAATTATTAGGCAACTTAACAAAAAACAAATATATACCCATTTCAATTATTTATTTTTACCAGTGAAACCAATATAACATCTCAACATTCACAAATATACATTTCTGACATTCAAAAAGAAAACAAAAACAAATCAGTGACCAATATAACCACCTTTCTTTGCAAGGACACTCAAAAGCCTGCCATCCATGGATTCTGTCGTCAGTGTTTTGATCTGTTCACCATCAACATTGCGTGCAGCAGCAACCACAGCCTCCCAGACACTGTTCAGAGAGGTGTACTGTTTTCCCTCCTTGTAAATCTCACATTTGATGATGGACCACAGGTTCTCAATGGGGTTCAGATCAGGTGAACAAGGAGGCCATGTCATTAGATTTTCTTCTTTTATACCCTTTCTTGCCAGCCACGCTGTGGAGTACTTGGACGCGTGTGATGGAGCATTGTCCTGCATGAAAATCATGTTTTTCTTGAAGGATGCAGACTTCTTCCTGTACCACTGCTTGAAGAAGGTGTCTTCCAGAAACTGGCAGTAGGACTGGGAGTTGAGCTTGACTCCATCCTCAACCCGAAAAGGCCCCACAAGCTCATCTTTAATGATACCAGCCCAAACCAGTACTCCACCTCCACCTTGCTGGCGTCTGAGTCGGACTGGAGCTCTCTGCCCTTTACCAATCCAGCCACGGGCCCATCCATCTGGCCCATCAAGACTCACTTTCATTTCATCAGTCCATAAAACCTTAGAAAAATCAGTCTTGAGATATTTCTTGGCCCAGTCTTGATGTTTCAGCTTGTGTGACTTGTTCAGTGGTGGTCGTCTTTCAGCCTTTCTTACCTTGGCCATGTCTCTGAGTATTGCACACCTTGTGCTTTTGGGCACTCCAGTGATGTTGCAGCTCTGAAATATGGCCAAACTGGTGGCAAGTGGCATCTTGGCAGCTGCACGCTTGACTTTTCTCAGTTCATTGGCAGTTATTTTGTGCCTTGGTTTTTCCACACGCTTCTTGCGACCCTGTTGACTATTTTGAATGAAACGCTTGATTGTTCGATGATCATGCTTCAGAAGCTTTGCAATTTTAAGAGTGCTGCATCCCTCTGAAAGATATCTCACTATTTTTGACTTTTCTGAGCCTGTCAAGTCCTTCTTTTGACCCATTTTGCCAAAGGAAAGGAAGTTGCCTAATAATTATGCACACCTGATATAGGGTGTTGATGTCATTAGACCACACCCCTTCTCATTACAGAGATGCACATCACCTAATATGCTTAATTGGTAGTAGGCTTTTGAGCCTATACAGCTTGGAGTAAGACAACATGCATAAAGAGGATGATGTGGTCAAAATACTCATTTGCCTAATAATTCTGCACTCCCTGTATATAAATTAGGAGGCTATAATATCTTACAGTATACCTTTAGGAGTGTCTAGTGTTTGAAACAACTGAAATGTAGGTACGGGTCCTCAGAGAGACCAAAAAGAGCAACGCGTTTCGGCTATTACGCCTTTGTCAAGCTTGTATCTAGCAGTTGAATCTTACGCCTTATATAGGGGGATTTTAATTGATAGTCAAACACTAGACGCTGAGAAGTTTCAGCAATTTTGCTGGTTCCGTTAGTTCTCAAAGAAAGGATTGACGGTCTTGCAGCATTATCGCACCTCAGAGCTGTGAGATCCAAGGAAAACAGCTTACAGAGCCTGGGACGCTGTTTTCAGACTGTGGGAGATTCTCTACACCCTCCGGTGTAAGTAATAATAAACACCTTATATTTGGATTTTATTTGCTTGTGACAAGGATCTTTTGTCTCTCTTTTATTCAACAGGAAGAAAGACTTTTTATTTGAAAGACTCTCTGCTTATAAACAGCACATAGGCTGTGCATTTGAATCTTTTTGCTTACTATACTTTAGCCTATTTAAAGGAATATCTCCTTGTGGAGACCGGATTTTTGACTTCTGCATGTTGATTTTTGTATTGTGATTCCGTTTTTTGTATTGTGATTCCGTTTTTCATTTATAATCAATTGCTCTGCGAAAGGTTTTTAATGTGTTGTTTATGAAATGTGTTTTTTTATGAAATGTGTTTTTTATGAAAGGTTTTTAATGTGTTATATACACGAAAGGTTTTTAATGTGTTCTATATGAATTGTCTTATGAATTGCTCTGGGGCTGTTTACGGATTATATATCTATATTTATATTTAAATTGATCTTTTATATGAATTTTAATATCCATTTATTAAATAACACATATCACTTGTGAGAATAACAGCATCTTTATATCTTTATATCATTTTATACTACATCATATCATACTGTATCAAAATTATATATATTTTACACTTCATTTTCTCTTCATCTCCATTATCAGTAACTTGCTCAGTCATATAGTTTATATTAAGTTAATTTTTTAGCGCCATAGATTATAGATAGCATATTTTCCTTCACCAGATTTATGCTCTCTCACATTTTCTATACAAGCTTATGTATGCCTCCCTACACTTGAATAGCCACAACGCCATAACAGAGAAAGAACAAACACTACATTGAATGGTATAGCCAATTGATAAAGCAGTCTTCATAGTAGCCCATAATAATATAATCAATCTAACCCTTAAAAAATAGTAAATAGAAAAGGCACCACATATAACACAACAATAGTGCTGCTATAGTATTTAGCCACATATCAAGCATTCACAGCAAATGCATAGCTGAAATTGAAAAGAAACAGATTAAGCAAACTGGATTAACAAAGATATTAGGAGATAACTTGCTAGTAGCAATCTATAGATATATTTACATTTTTCAGGGATAAAAGTCCTTCAAACAGCAGTCTAAGACTGTCAGCAAAAGTCTTGAGAGTAAGCCTTTATGCGACCAATCTCCATACCGAACTTACTCTATTTACCCGACTCCTGTTTTAACGGCCATCTGCGAGTTGGGAGCCCCGAGAATGTGGAGGATACCAGTGCTTGAAATCGAATAAAATTATGCACGTATTTCTACAGAGGAGTATGGATCAACAGTCTCAGTGTCTGTGTTTCAGAGAGTGTTGCCTCCATTAATCTCTCCTCCTGGGACTCTCCTCTGTCCTCCCGGTTATGGAGGTGGTGTCAGGTATCGTGGGGACCACCACAATCTCTTTTT
Source organism: Bombina bombina (assembly GCF_027579735.1). NCBI lineage: Eukaryota > Metazoa > Chordata > Amphibia > Anura > Bombinatoridae > Bombina > Bombina bombina. Next base: position 142,351,743 of record NC_069506.1, read on the forward strand.
TATGTTGGAACATAGGCTGGTTTAGGCAAGACGGCCCCTTGTGGAGTTCACCACATGGCTGTCCAGGTTCAATGCTGATCTCACAAGACAGTGGTGCAGTTGCCAGTCGATGCCGGGGGGCCCCGTAACTTCAGTACTGATACACTGCTCACTGGCGGTTCCATCATCTCTTGCAGATTCAGAGCAGTATATGTTTAGTGGCAGGTTAAACAAGGTCTGTAGGGCTTCTGTGAATTCTTCTCGGTAGCGGTTGAGCAGGGTACATGGTTCCTGTAGTAGGTAGGCCCTGTAGTAGGTAGGCATTAGGTTTGATATCCAGGATGTTTAGAGCAGGTGCAAAGCATATGAATTATTAGGCAATATTAGCACACTCAGACACTAAGCGACAGCAGCAGCCCAGGGTAAACCACTGGGGGAGTTAGAAATGATGCCGCAACCTCAAGATTAGCTCCAGATCGTTGTAGCAGGCAGCAATCCCCAATAAAAGACATCATTTGGGAGATAGACTTATTTATAAGCAGATATCTGTTGTTTAAGGTCTGGATGGTAGCTGGCTCTTTGGATATTTTGCTGATTTTGTGGGAAAGCTAGAACAGCTCACAACAACACGACCGTTCATGACCTCCGCCTGGAAGCCCCCCATTAATACACTTTTTACCTCTGTGATTACCTTGTCTCTAAGCTTCTATAGACTGCCCATTTATCTCAGTTCTTTTGACAGACATGCATTTTGCTGAGTCATAAATAACTCCACTGGAGTGAGCACGATGTTATTTATATGACATACATGAACTAACAGTGTCTTACTGTGAAAACTGTCTAAATGCACTGTGATAAGAGTCAGTTCAACGGCTTAGAAATTATTATATAAACATACCTAGGTTTAGCTTTCCACAAAGAATACCAAGGGGTAGATTTATTAACTGTCAAGCAGATATGATTCACTGTAGCGAATCATGTACGCTCAGCATCACTAAATGCGGACAACATACGCTGTCCACATTTAACATTGCACAAGCATTTCTGGTGCAATGCTTGTGCAATGCCGCCCTCTGCTCACTTGGGCCCAATCGGTCGCTAGCAGGGGCTGTCAATCATCCCAATCGAACCTGGATAATTTCAATCCACCATCTAAAAAGTCTTACGGCCGCTGCTTCTTAACTTACGTTTTAGGTGAGCCTTAGACGATGGGCCTCCGAAGCAGCATCCGGTGCTTAATAAATGGAGCCACAAGAGAATAAAGCAAATTTGATGATAAAAGTACATTGGAAATGTGTTTAATATTGCACGCCCTATCTGAATCATGAAAGTTTAATTTTTACTAGACTTTCCCTTTAAATATTATGGGCAGCAATCAGTAATATTTGCAAAAAACTAAGAAGAAAACAAGCGCAAAACAACTCTAAGGGATCAATTTATCAAGCTCCGTACGGAGCATGATGCCCCGTGTTTCCGGCGAGCCTTCAGGCTTGCCGGAAACAGACATTATGAAGCAGTGGTCTAAATAATGGATTGAAAAATACGTTTTAAAATTTATTTAACAAACACTGCCTTTTGGTTGCACAATTTACAATATTTTGCTTTTTAAGAGCAATTTATGGATATACTCCCTTAAAAAGCCTATTGGAATCAATTTTTCTGAACTCTTTTGATGTGGCTAATTAAGAACATACTTAAATAAGTGTGTTCTTTCAGCTAACCAATCACTGTGTAAAATGTTGCAGACACATGCACATTTCCCAAGTCTTGAGTGTGATGGAGGTACATTTTTCAGGGATAATTACAAAAACACAGGAAAAATAAAATATAAAACGGTATTGTTATGTGGTTTTATTTAGCTTACTTTTACTTACTTACATGTGGAGCACAAAATGTTAGTACTATTGAGTGCTAACACCACTTAAGTTAAAGGGACAGTCTAGTACAAATTAAACTTTCATGATTCAGATAGGACATGCAATTTTAAACAGCTTTCCAATGTACTTTATCATCAAATTTGAACTTGAAGGCCTTTCTCCTATCGGAGTACATTTTGACGGTTTTCACAGATAGACAGCTCTAGTTCAGGTGCGATATATAGATAACATTGTACTTTGAGAAAGCCCCATTTTGAGTGGGGTGAAACGCGTAGAAGGACTGAGCATTTGGATAACCTGCATGATCACAACATTTGCATCTAACGAAGGATAAGGTTTGAGCCCGGAAAACCTCTGCGTACTGAGTACTAAGAGCAGAGTGAACAGATTGAGGGCTTCTGAAAAGGAAATTACTTGCGCAAGTATAATATGATTTCCACATACCTACACTGCACAGCTGATGGTAACTGGTGATGTCAGACGCTAAGCTAGCAGCGCAAAGATTCCCGGTGAGTGTGAAGCTGTTATTCCGTAGACCTGCGGGTGAGCACAGCAGGCATAGAAGTGACCTAATACACCAAGGCGGTAAGAGTGCCTTTTGAGACTGATTATTAAAGTTTAAAGTTATACGCATACGCTGCAGAGATTGTTTGGGTAAACCATAGCCAGGTGGTTTTAAGGCTATTGACGTTACCAATCCCTAAACATCCGTTTGTCTTGAGATCTGAGGATCTGATAAGGAACAGCTTGTAAAAAGAATCTTAAGAATATGAAAAGACTCTTAAGGGATACAAATCCATAATCAGAAAAACCAACCATTTGCCGTTGCTAATTGCTAACTCCTCGAGTCAATTATTGTAGCCATCATTTGAAACATTTTATTAACTTATTTCATATAGATTTTTATATTTTGATATTACATATATATTTTTTGTTACGATTGTATAGCAACATTGTAGAAAGCCTATAATTGCATTGTGAACAGATAGGACTGACTTTCTTTCTGGTCTATACATTTGATAGTTTTTATGAATGGAAGTGTGACTGGTTTGTTGAATGATTTTATTGTGTCTAGCATTTTATGTATCCACCATTTTAGAGCATTGGAATAAAAATCATTGTTTACCCTATGCTATATAGATTATTTTGTGTTTTTAGAGCCACAAAATTATAAAATTATATCACTATATCCCTTCTAACTGAACACCTGGAATATCCAAAGAAATTGTAAAAAACTATATTTCATTTATTGATTAGTACCCGCTTTTATACTTAGAGCGATAATACCCACAGCTGTAAGCGCCTCTACAAACCTGTTTATATTCTCTATATTTATTTTTACTGTCTAGGAAGGAGGCAGTTATCGTAGAAAGGCTAGGTGGGGCTTCCTCTGCCCCGTTACCACTTTCTGTTGGGGTACAGCAAGGCTCTGTCCTCGGTCCCCATCTCTTCTCAATCTACACGTCATCATTAGGTTCCCTAATAATGTCCCACGCGTTTCAATATCATTTGTATGCCGACGACACTCAAATCTACATCTCTGCTCCAGACTTATCTCCTTCTTTGCTAACCCGTGTCACTAACTGTCTTTCTCACATCTCTTACTGGATGTCCTCTCACTACCTTAAGCTAAATCTCTCCAAAACTGAGCTCCTTATTTTCTCCCCTTCTTCTAAAATCTCCACCCCCCATCTCTCTATAACTGTCAAGAACTCCATCATTACCCCTACCCCGCATGCCCGATGTCTTGGGGTCATACTTGACTGAGAGCTTTCTTTTACTCCCCACATTCAGGCCCTGGCTAAATCCTGCCGCTTCCACCTTAAAAACATCTTCTAAAATTAGACATTTTTTTATACAAGACACAACTAAGATTTTAATCCACTCTCTCATCCTTTACCACCTTGACTTTTGCAACTCCGTCCTCTCTGGTCTCTCTAGCTGCCGTCTAGCTCCTTTACAATCCATAATGAATGCCTCTGCCAGGCTCATCTTCCTTACATGTCTCTCTTCATCTGCTAAACCTCTATGCCAATTCCTTCACTGACTTCCTCTTGCCTCCAAGATTAAACACAAAATTCTGACTCTGACATACAAAGCCCTCAACTGCACTGCTCCCCTCTATATCTCCGACCTTGTCTCTACATACTCTCCCTCCCGTCCCCCGCTCTGCTCACGACCTCCTACTCTCCTCCTCTCTTGTTACCTCCTCTCATTCACGTTTACAGGACTTCTCTAGACTGGCTCCCATCTTGTGGAACTCTTTGCCTCGCTCCACAAGACTCTACCCTAGTTTTGAAAGCTTCAAGCACTCCCTAAAGACTCTTCTGTTCAGGGATGCATACAACCTGTTAGGACTAACCTTTCCTAATACCAGTTCCTCTCCTCCATTGCTATCCGCCATGAACCGCCTTAGCCCAACTGCTGGCCATGAGTCCAACTGCTTGCAGATCACCTTCACAAGAGCTTATTACAACAGTGCGACTCTAGAGAGGGACCTCTACTCATTTGATCTCAATAATTGCTACCTTGTATACTGCCTATGTTTATAGCGCTGATAATAATAATAATAATACTATGTGTTTTTATTATTTATTTTAATTTTTTTAAATAAAAAATAACTTTTTTGCTTCAATGTTTTTCATTGGGTGTTCTTGTCTATTAATAGAGCTTTAACTTTACTTAGAATAAGAGCTAGGGGTTAATTTACCAAATGTCGGGCGGCCATGTTTCGCTATAGCGAACCATGTCGGCCCGACATCGCTAAATGCCAACATCATAAGCTGTCGGCATTTAACATTGCACAAGCATTCACAGCCAATCAGCTGCTAGCAGGGGGTGTCAGTCATCCCAATTGTATCTGATTGGGATGATTGCAGTTTTATGACCTCTGCTTCTTAACTGCTATTTCCGGTGATCCGGAAACTATGGGCGGATATTGCAGCATCCGCTGCTTATTAAATTCTCCCCCTAGTGTGCAACTGATACTAGAATATGTTGTGTGCAAACCAGAGGCATAACTAGAAACCACAAGGTTTGGTAGGTTTAGACTGTCTAGCTGGTGGGGAATCTAGCACACCTGAAGTAAACTTTATCCCAAAGTTTAAAGAGTTATAGTTAGTTGTAGTAGGTGGCGCAAAACAAGTTGCTATTCCCAATGTGTCTTACTGTAAATATGTGTGATAATATGTGGGCTCAATATATGTTAATGTTTTGATGAGTCCTAATTTTATATTCTCTTTTGGAAAAATGGATGTCGAAACTATTTAAGAAATAAATATGATTCTTTATTTGATTATGGTAAATTTACCCAATAGTAGTGATGCTAAAAGTACAGTTAAACAAAAATTAAAATAATAACGTTGAAATCTTATAATTTATACAGTTTTGGGTTTAAGTTGTAATTTCTAACAGAATGTTTGTAGATACAATTTTATAGTGGATAAAACAATAGTTGCTGTATAGTTTATATAGGATACTTTGTTTCAAGTTCAGCTATGCAATTGAGATCTTATCTTAGGCAACTATATATCAAATGTAGAGGTATGTTGGTGCGATTTTTATCACACTATAATATAAGTATACAAATTAGTACCTTGAAGTGTATCTGTTTGATATCACTTTTGTGAGATAATTGCGGTTAAATAAACGCCGCTATTCCAGTGTTTTGATTAAGTTTCAAGATCAAGCTGGTGGCAGTTCTATATAAATGCCGCTTTGGTTTCCTCTTATTAGGTGGGCTTATCTGTTTGCTGCGAGAAAATTCACTTTTATATGTGTTTGGGTAGTTGTCGTGGCCGCTCAGTTACCTTATCCTTTGTCGGTCAGTGACCGATTGCGCTCTTAAGGGTTTCTTGGTGGGATCTTCGTTGCGGTTAAGTGCTAACCGTTTGCTGATGTTTTTTAAGTATCTCCGGTTTTTCTATTCTGTGGCTTGTCTGTCGGTCAGTGACCGATCACGATGGTATGGTTGTTGGATAACCTCCTGATGTGGAATTTTTGCGTGCCTTTCCAGTCTGTTGTTCCCAGGTTTCTTAGATGTCGGTCTGGGTGCTGAAATGTGGTTGTTGGGATAAGTAGAAAGTTTGTAGGATAAGTAGAAAAAGGATTTCTAGTTATCAATGTGATCTTTGTGGTTAAATATATGCTGCTCAGTGGGAACTTGAATATTTCAACTGGGTATAGCTGGTATTCACTTTGTCTTCTCAAATCCTGTGCAGGTGTGCTCTGGTATCAACATGTTTCGGCTGGACAGCCTTTTTCAAGATCAAAGATTGAAAAAGGCTGTCCAGCCGAAACATGTTGATACCGCAAAGATCACATTGATAACTAGAAATCCTTTTTCTACTTATCCTACAAACTTTCTACTTATCCCAACAACCACATTTCAGCACCCAGATCGGTCACTGACCGACATCTAAGAAACCTGGGAACAACAGACCGGAAAGGCACGCGAAAATTCCACATCAGGAGGTTATACAACAACCATACCATCGTGATCGGTCACTGACCGACAGACAAGCCACCGAATAGAAAAACCGGAGATACTTAAAAAACATCAGCAAACGGTTAGCACTTAACCGCAACGAAGATCCCACCAAGAAACCCTTAAGAGCGCGATCGGTCACTGACCGACAAAGGATAAGGTAACTGAGCGGCCACGACAACTACCCAAACACCTATATAAAAGTGAATTTTCTCGCAGCAAACAGATAAGCCCACCTAATAAGAGGAAACCAAAGCGGCATTTATTTAACCGCCAGCAGCTCATATAGAACTGCCACCAGCTTGATCTTGAAACTTAATCAAAACACTGGAATAGCAGCGTTTATTTAACCACAATTATCTCGCAAAAGTGATATCAAACAGATACACTTCAAGGTACTAATTTGTATACTTATATTATAGTGTGATAAAAATCGCACCAACATACCTCTACATTTGATATATAGTTGCCTAAGATAAGATCTCAATTGCATAGCTGAACTTGAAACAAAGTATCCTATATGAACTATACAGCAACTATTGTTTTATCCACTATAAAATTGTATCTACAAACATTCTGTTAGAAATTACAACTTGTGATAAACCCAAAACTGTATAAATTATAAGATTTCAACGTTATTATTTTAATTTAATTTATTTTTTATATATTATGTACATTTTTATACATAGAGACACCGGTGTCATTTTTTAAACTGAAGGAATTGTAATAATTTTTGTTTAACTGTACTTTTAGCATCACTACTACAGGGAGTGCAGAATTATTAGGCAAGTTGTATTTTTGAGGATTAATTTTATTATTGAACAACAACCATGTTCTCAATGAACCCCAAAAACTCAATATCAAAGCTGAATATTTTTGGAAGTAGTTTTTAGTTTGTTTTTAGTTTTAGCTATTTTAGGTGGATATCTGTGTGTGCAGGTGACCATTACTGTGCATAATTATTAGACAACTTAACAAAAAACAAATATATACCCATTTCAATTATTTATTTTTACCAGTGAAACCAATATAACATCTCAACATTCACAAATATACATTTCTGACATTCAAAAACAAAACAAAAACAAATCAGTGACCAATATAGCCACCTTTCTTTGCAAGGACACTCAAAAGCCTGCCATCCATGGATTCTGTCAGTGTTTTGATCTGTTCACCATCAACATTGCGTGCAGCAGCAACCACAGCCTCCCAGACACTGTTCAGAGAGGTGTACTGTTTTCCCTCCTTGTAAATCTCACATTTGATGATGGACCACAGGTTCTCAATGGGGTTCAGATCAGGTGAACAAGGAGGCCATGTCATTAGATTTTCTTCTTTTATACTCTCTTGCCAGCCACGCTGTGGAGTACTTGGACGCGTGTGATGGAGCATTGTCCTGCATGAAAATCATGTTTTTCTTGAAGGATGCAGACTTCTTCCTGTACCACTGCTTGAAGAAGGTGTCTTCCAGAAACTGGCAGTAGGACTGGGAGTTGAGCTTGACTCCATCCTCAACCCGAAAAAGCCCCACAAGCTCATCTTTGATGATACCAGCACAAACCAGTACTCCACCTCCACCTTGCTGGCGTCTGAGTCGGACTGGAGCTCTCTGCCCTTTACCAATCCAGCCACGGGCCCATCCATCTGGCCCATCAAGACTCACTCTCATTTCATCAGTCCATAAAACCTTAGAAAAATCAGTCTTGAGATATTTCTTGGCCCAGTCTTGACGTTTCAGCTTGTGTGTGTTGTTCAGTGGTGGTCCTCTTTCAGCCTTTCTTACCATGGCCATGTCTCTGAGTATTGCACACCTTGTGCTTTTGGGCACTCCAGTGATGTTGCAGCTCTGAAATATGGCCAAACTGGTGGCAAGTGGCATCTTGGCAGCTGCACGCTTGACTTTTCTCAGTTCATGGGCAGTTATTTTGCGCCTTGGTTTTTCCACACGCTTCTTGCGACCCTGTTGACTATTTTGAATGAAACGCTTGATTGTTCGATGATCACGCTTCAGAAGCTTTGCAATTTTAAGAGTGCTGCATCCCTCTGCAAGATATCTCACTATTTTTGACTTTTCTGAGCCTGTCAAGTCCTTCTTTTGACCCATTTTGCCAAAGGAAAGGAAGTTGCCTAATAATTATGCACACCTGATATATGGTGTTGATGTCATTAGACCACACCCCTTCTCATTACAGAGATGCACATCACCTAATATGCTTAATTGGTAGTAGGCTTTCGAGCCTATACAGCTTGGAGTAAGACAACATGCATAAAGAGGATGATGTGGTAATAATTCTGCACTCCCTGTATTGGGTAAATTTACCATAATCAAATAAAGGATCATATTTATTTCTTAAATAGTTTCGACATCCATTTTTTCCAAAAGAGAATATAAAATTAGGACTCATCAAAACATTAACATATATTGAGCCCACATATTATCACACATATTTACAGTAAGACACATTGGGAATAGCAACTTGTTTTGCGCCACCTACTACAACTAACTAGAAACCACAAGGCCCAGGTGCAAGAATCTAAGAAGGGCCCCCCTACCCCCTCCCCAAAAAAAAAGAAAAGGTGAATTTGAACCTACCTTTTTTTTTTATTTTTACATTTAACACAGAAAAAAAAAGGTGAATCTGATTACGTCTGCAAAAGGAGGTACCCTGTGAGATGGTCTGACCCCCAATTACTGTATATAGTGACACTGTTTAACCCACCAGTACTGTATATAGTGAGTTAGTGACACAGTCTGTGAGATGGTCTGACCCCCTATTACTGTATATAGTGACACTGTTTAACCCACCAGTACTGTATATAGTGAGTTAGTGACACAGTCTGTAATCTGCAGATGAGATGGCTGGCCTGAACCTACCAGCCCCAGTACTTTATAAAGTGACCACAGTAGTCTGTGACATGGTCCAGCCCCCCCGTACTGTATATAGTGGTACTGTATAGTGACATTGTTTACCCCCTGCCCCCCCCCCCCATGCTGTAGTAACAAGGTCTGTAATTTGCTGGTTCCACAAACATACACACACATACATACATACATAAATACACACACACAGTCACATACATACATACACACATACACACATACACACACACACACACACACATAAACACCAATGGGTAAAACAGAAACACTAACCCCTGTAGTCAGAGACACTAGTGAAGCATCATGTCACACTCACATGATATCAGTGCAGGCAGTGGCAGGTCAATGTTTTTTATTGAATTTTTTTTTTTTTTAAGCTGGGCCCCCACCCTCAGGGGCCCAGTCGCAGTTGCGACCTCTGCACCCCCTGTAGTTCCGCCCCTGGTGCAAACATGCACTTCCTGTTTCAATTTAATTTTAATGTTTGACTTGTATTCATGCAAAACCTTGATCAACATGTTTAAGTAGTTATTTTCATATGTATTACAGTTTTTTTATTATTAGGTATTGAACAAAAAAAGGCATCAAATGATTTTTCTTGATTTTTAATATTTAATTTTCAAATCAAAAAGATGGTATATTAAAATGTATAAATTAAAAAAAAAAACCGTCAACTCTGTCAACCAATACCACTGTGGGAGTTGTCTTTATCAGCCAATGAGCACTTGACACCTATCTATCAATAATGCACAAGAGTTTTGCATCTTAAACAATTTTTATGTCACCTTTTTAAAGGGACAGTCAACACCAGAATTTTTGTTGTTTAAAAAGAAAGATAATCCCTTTATTACCCATTCCCCAGTTTTGCACAACCAACACAGTTATATTAATATACTTTTTACCTCTGTAATTATCTTGTATCTAAGCTTCTGCTGACTGCCCCCTTATTTCAGTTCTTTTGACAGACATGCAGTTTAGCCAATCAGTGCTCACTCCTAGGTCACTTTACGTGCATGAGCTCAATGTTATCTATATGAAACATGTGAACTAATGCCCTCTAGTGGTCAAAATGTATTCAGATTAGAGACAGTCTTCAAGGTCTAAGAAATTAGCATATGAACCTCCTAGTTTTAGCTTTCAACTAAGAATACCAAAAGAACAAAGCAAAATTGGTGATAAAAGTAAATTGGGAAGTTGTTTAAAATTGCATACCCTATTTAAATCATGAAAGTTTTTTTTGGACTTGACTGTCCCTTTAAGGCCACAACAGTTTAACATATGTAACTGTTGCTCTTATATAACTTTGATTTGTTAACAAGGCCCTCAAAGGGTTGGTTTAAATTATAATCTTGTTCATTTAATACATTAAAGTCATTAAATATTATTTATAGCATAATGCTAACAAACTGTTTATAGCACCAAGACTTAATTCAATTTAAATGTAGAATCTACTACAATCGTGTTCTTCAGTTGCTTACTAACTCTCAGGCATTGGCCGCTGGCCCAAGACATTGGTGGTAGCTCTGTAATGTGATAATGAAGTACTAAATGGGTCTCTGTTACTTGACAATTAACCTCTTGAACACAAAAACATTAAACCATTTCACAGAGTAAAAACTAAACATGTTGCAGATAGCACATGGCTTATAAATTTGAGTTTAATCATGAGAAAAATAAATAAATGACCACAGAAAAATAACATAATTTTATCTATCAAGAAATGTATTAAGCACACTTTATTTACAAAGGGCTTCATTCATCAATTGTTGAACGGATATCGCTGCAGGCGATACACTGTCCGTATTTAACATTGCACAGGCACTTCCCCAGAAATGATTGTGCAATGCCGCCCCTGCTCACTAGTGGCCAGGTTAGGGAGCAGAGATCCTAACTTAAAGGGACACTGAACCCCAATTTTTTTTTTTTCGTGATTCAGATACAGCATGTAATTTTAAGCAACTTTATAATTTACTCCTATTATCACTTTTTTCATTCTTTTGCTATCTTTATTTGAAAAAGAAGGCATCTAAGCTAAGGAGCCAGTCAATTTTTGGTTCAGTACACTGGACAGCACTTGTTTATTGGTGGGAGAATGTATCCACCAACCAACAAGAATAACTTAGGTTGTTCACCAAAAATGGGCCAGTATCTAAACTTACATTATTGCTTTTCAAATAAAGATACCAAGAGAATGAAGAAAATTTGATAATAGGAATAAATTAGAAAGTTTATTAAAATTGCATGCTCTAAATCACAAAAGAAACAAATTGGCTTCAGTGTCCCTTTAAAGGGATATGGGGACCACATTTTTTCTTTCATGTTTCAGATAGAGCATGCAATTTTAAACAACTTTTTAATTTACTCCTATTATCAATTTTATGTGTTCTCTTGGTATCTTTATTTGAAAAAGCTGGAATGCAATTTTGGTTTAACACCTGGGTAGTGCTTGCCAATTGGTGGATAAATGTAACTTACATTCCTGCTTTTTTAAATAAAGATACCAAGAGAACACTTAAAATGTATAGTAGGCGTAAATTAGAAAGTTGTTTAAAATTGCATGCTCTATATGAATCATGAAAGAAAAAAAAAATTGGGTTTCATGTACCCTCCAAAACAGCAACCGCGGCGTGATAAATGGAGCCCAACGTCTCTGGTGCAATAATGAAACATTTGTGTCATAAAATGTGCTCAATATACATAGATATTTACCTAGCAGGCTAGTTTAAAACAGTAATGCAATTGTAATATATTTGTTTTTATGTTAAAAAAATAAATAATTGTATTTTATTTTTTTTAATTGTTTTTCTCAATCACTGTTTTAATGAGCAAATTGTTACTCTTGATTTAAATTATATTCTTGTATATATTTTTTTAAATACTAGTTTGCAACTATTTTATAATTTTGTATCACTTTTAATTCTCCTTTTTAACGTTTATATATACAGTATATATAAAAATATGGATTGCACTATGTAAACAAATAGTAAACATCTTGTATTCCTTTTATTTCTATAAGTGAGAAACTGAGCTAGCGTCACCCAGCATGCATTGTGGTCGCTACAATCTACATCGGACCCTTGTTTTATCTCTACATATTACTGAGTGCTTCTATTTTTAAACAAAAACTTTTTCAGAGTGACCCGGTAACAGAGAGGTGAATGTCACAACCCCTCATAAGACCGAAAATAGTTTCATAATCAGCTGCAGTGTTAAATAATGGCTTGAGAGGATACGCTTTTTTGTATTTATATAAAGAAGAAATAAAGGAGCAAACATATCCGAAAAAACATTACAGAACCTTTCCAGCAATTTGTTTTTAAAAATGAGTTTTAATGTGTATCTATGCATGTTGCAGTGTTTGTTTATTGCCATCTGTTGGTTTCTATGTGGGTGAGATAATCCTGTTTATGGGGCTTCTGTATACCTATGTGTGTGGGAGGCTTGGGCGCTCGTTGCTCAGTAGCATGTGTCAGGAGCTACCAGCAGAGCTTGGCATGTTTTCAGTCAGCATAGGCAGAAGGTGTGGATGGACAACTTGCCTTAATCATTACTCATACATGTTCAAGACTTTAAATAGATTTACCACCATGTTAACTACTTAAGTGATAATAGTCATATGTCTCCTGACCCAGGTTTGCCCCCCCCCCCCCCTGCCTCTTTTTGTGATAGACAAGGGCTGCTCAAGGGAGCATGATCCTAAGCTTATGTGAGATAGATTTCCAGCTGAGAGAGGAGACATACAAGAAGAAGGCACTATGAGCATTTCCCCAGTATCTGTTTACATACAATATCTATTCATCAGTTGCTTATGTGTCCTTCAGCATATGATACCCATCCATCTAACCATGTTAACACAAAACAGAGACTGCCATGACACGCTACATAACAGCAATGTCAACATTTCTTTCTGCAATATACTCTTCTTACCCATGTAAAGAATCGCTACCATGTTAAGTGGAAGGAAACAGCATACCTGTTACAGAGTTCAGCATGAAGTTTCTAGTGCATTGAAGTGACTGCAGAGAGTTTAAGAAACTGAGAAAAGTATAAAGCTCTAGGGATTAAAACGCTCAAAGGTCTATATTACTAAATAGTGCTATGCAAAGTAAATCTGTCAATGTGGAAGATATCGGCCAAAATGAGTGGGATTGAATTTGATCTAGAGAGCAAGAAACATCTCAATTGGTCTTACAACATTACTCACTATAGTTGCATACAGTAAGTTTAGCTGTAGAGCATAGAAACATGTGCAGTAAGCAGGTATATACCATGTGATTCCATTAGTTATAAATAAAGCTTTAAAAATACAACTTATAAAACAACAATGAGCAACTAGCAACGTTTATGAGTAGATGCAAATAGAAGTAGAAAAGCAAATATCAGTGATTAATAAACACATGCTAAATAAGACAAAACTGTGCATAATTATTAGCAAATGAGTATCTGAATGAGATACTGCAAATTGACTAAATGGTAAGAGATCAAATTGACAACTGATTATTTTTTTTGCCAGGGATCCTCCATCTCTATATTTTCTGTTCTTCAGTAATGTTTCCTTGACCTTACCCTGTGGTATCATGTCATTAAGTCTAACTATCATGTCAATCATCTCAAAACCTCAACTGTGTAGCAAAAATGTATATATTAAATGTATTTAAAGGGACATTGTACACTAGGTTTTTCAAGATTTATAAATGTTTTGTAGATGATCCAATTATATAGCCCATCTGGGGCGTGATCCAATATACGGCGTAGTTTTCGGCACAAGCAAGGGAACCCGCGTCGCCAGTAGTTTCACCTCGCACATCTGGGTATTACATATACCCCGCCGGCAGTTGCTAAAGTGCCGTAAGTCGGACAAACTAGCGATGTCCAGAAATGAGCGTAACTACAAATTTCTTGGGTCGCCAGTGACTTACGGCACTTTAGAAACTGCCTGCGCCTAAAAAAATGAACTAAAGTATTAAATCTCCCGTAAATGTCTAACACGCCTAAGCCTCCCAAAAATAAGCCCGACACGTATACCCCTATATCCGCAATCCCCCCCTCACTCCTAATAATAAATGTATTAACCCCTAGACCGACAACCACCAACAACACAATAAGCCTAATTATTAACCCCTAAACCGCCATAGCCCACACCGCAATAAACCTATCCTAGTATTAACCCCTAAACCACCGCTTCCGGAGCCCACTGCCACCAACATTATACGTATTAACTCCTAAACTGCCGCTCCCGGGCCCCATCTACATTAAATTTATTAACCCCTAATCTAACCCCCCTACACCGCCGCCACCTACATTAAATATATCAACCCCTGATCTGATCCCCCTACACCGCCACCACCTACATTAAATATATCAACCCCTAATCTGACCCCCCTATACCGCCGCCACCTACATTAAATATATTAACCCCTAATCTGACCCCCCTACAACGCTGCCACCTACATTAAATGTATTACCCCCTAAACCTAAGTCTAACCCTAACACCCCCTAACTTAATTATTATTTAAATAAATCTAAATAATATTAATATTATTAACTAAATTATTCCTATTTAAAACGAAATACTTACCTATAAAATAAACCCTAAGATAGCTACAATATAATTAATAATTGCATTATAGCTATTTTAGGATTTATATTTATTTTACAGGTAACTTTGTATTTATTTTAGCTAGGTACAATAGCTATTAAATAGTTAATAACTATTTAATAGCTACCTAGTTAAAATAATTACAAAATTACCTGTAAAATAAATCTTAACCTAAGTTACAAATACACCTAACACTACACTATCAATAAATTAAATAAATTAACTACAATTATCTAAAATTATTATTATTATTCTTTATTTATAAAGCGCCAAAAGATTCCGCAGCGCTGTTCATAGGTAACAAAGATAAATGGACAGTACAATATGAGACACCAGACAAAATTTAACAAACAAATACAGGAGGAATTGGGAGCCCTGTTCCCGTGGGAACTTACAATCTAAATGGGTAGAAGGGTGAGAAACAGGAGGTGGGAGTGAAAAGGTGGGAATGATGTTAGTGTGAAGTTAGACGAGGGCAACTATTAGGCAAGTGGAATTCATTAGTTACTGATGTGGTTATAGGCTTCCCTGAACAAGAAGGTCTTTAGGGAGCGTTTAAAGGAGGAGAGGTTGGGGGAAAGTCTGACAGCACGAGGAAGTGCGTTCCAGAGGGTTGGTGCCGCACGAGAGAAGTCCTGTAGTCTAGCATGAGAGGAGGTGATGGTAGAAGAGGCAAGGAGTAGATCGTTGTTGGATCTTAGGGGACGGGCTGGAGTATATTTGCTGATGAGTGAGGACAGGTATGGGGGGGGCTAGATTGGTAAGGGCTTTGTAGGTCAAAGTGAGAATTTTTAATTTAATTCTGCTGTGAATGGGGAGCCAGTGAAGGGACTCACAGAGGGGTGCGGCAGATAGAGCGTCGGGAATGGTGGATTAGCCAAGCAGAGGCATTTAGGATGGATTGAAGGGGGAGAGGCGGGAGAGAGGAAGGCCAGTTAGTAGTTTGTTACAGTAGTCAAGCTAGGAAATTACTAGGGAATGGATTAGCTCTTTAGTAGTTTCAGCACTCAGAAAAGGACGAATTTTGGAGATATTGCGTAGGTGGTTACGACAGGATGAAGAGAGCAATTGGATGTGGGGTATGAAGGACAGATTGGAGTCGAGTGTAACTCCAAGGCAGCGGACTTGGGGTGATGGGGAGATAGCGGTGTCACCGACAGTGATAGTAAAGTTAGAAACTGGAGTAGAATTAGCTGGGGGGATTAGAAGAAGCTAAGTCTTGGACATATTGATTTTTAGGTGGTGAGAGGCCATCCAGGAAGAAATGCCAGATAAGCAGCCGCTGATGTGGGAAAGGACAGAAGGAGAGAGTGCAGAGGTGGATAGGTAGATCTGAGTATCATCAGCATAGAGGTGATAGTTGAAGCCATAGCTACTAATAAGTTTACCCAGTGTGGAAGTATAAATAGAGAAGAGTAGAGGGCGTAGAACAGAGCCTTGAGGTACTCCAACAGACAGAGGGAGTGGAGAGGATGAGTCACCAGCAAATGAGACAGAAAAGGACCTATTAGAGAGATAAGAGTGGATCCAGGAGAGGGCAATGTCACAGAGCCCAAGGGAGCTGAGAGTCCGTAGGAGGAGGGGATGGTCAACAGTGTCAAAGGCAGCAGACAGGTCAAGTAAGATAAGTATAGAATAGTGGCCATTGTTTTCAGCAGAAAGAAGATCGTTAGTAACCTTGGTGAGGGCAGTCTCAGTTGAGTGTTGGGGACAGAAGCCGAATTGCAGGGGGTCAAGCAATGAGTTGGAGGATAGGAAGTGTGTTAGGCGATCGAAAACTAGTTTTTCCAGGACTTTAGAAGCTAGCGGAAGTAGTGATATGGGGCGGTAGTTTGCAGGAGAATTGGGGTTGAGGGAGGGTTTTTTGAGGATGGTGGTGACCTTTGCATGTTTGAAGGATGATGGAAATGAACCAGTAGTAAGGGATCGGTTGAATATGTGAGTAAGAGCTGGGGTGAGGGTAGAGGACAGAGAGGGTATTAGATGTGAAGGGATAAGGTCAAGGGGGCATGTAGTGAGGAGTGAGGAAGATATTAGGGAACTCATTTCATTCTCAGTGGTTGGGGGGAAGGTACTGAGAGTGTTGGAGGCGGTGACCGGGGGCGGAGATGAAAAGGTTGCAGTCTTGTGGTGGGATGTTGCTTCTGATGTTAAGTGTTTTGTAGAAAAAGTAATCTGCCAGGTCTTGAGCACTAAAGTCAGATGAGGGGGGTGGTGCAGGTGGATAGAGGAGAGTGTTGAAAGTGGAGAAGAGATGTTTAGGGTTTGAGGAGTGAGAAGATATGAGAGAAGAGAAGTAGTTTTGCTTGGCTAAGTGAAGAGCAGAGGAGTAAGAATAAAGAATGAACTTATTGTGTAGGAAATCGTGTTCAGAGCGGGATTTCCTCCAGGCACGTTCAGCAGCATGGGAGCATTTTTGTAGATAGCGTGTTTGCCAGGGCTGAGTGCCAGGGCTGGAGCTGACGACATGGGGTTTTGCGTATTTGTGGAGGAGCAAGGGTGTCGAGTGCAGAGGAGAGAGTATTGTTATAGTGGTTTGTAGCAAGGTCAGGGCAGGATACCGTGGAAGTGTGGGGAAGGCGTTTTTGAATAAGGTTAGAAAGTTGGAGAGGATCCACAGTGTGCAGATTTCTACAGGTGCGGAGGCGGGGGGTAGAAATAGGTTTAGCCTGTACATTGAGATTATAGGTGAGCAGATGGTGGTCTGAGATGGGAAATGGGCGACAGGGGACATCAGAAGGGGAGCAGAGGTAGGAGAATACCAGATCAAGAGAGTGTCCGTCACGGTGAGTAGGGAATAGGGTGGATTGTGAAAGACTAAAGGAGTTTGTGAGTGAGAGAAGTTTAGAGGCAGCAGGGGTAGATGGGTTATCAATGGGGATGTTGAAGTCCCCTAAGACTAGAGCAGGTGTATTTGTAGAGAGAAAGTGAGAAAGCCAGGCAGCCAAGTTGTCGAGGAATTTTGAGGTTGGTCCAGGGGGGGGCGATAGATAACTGCCACCTTGAGGGAGAGGGGGGAGAAAATGCGGATGCAATAGACTTCAAAGGAGGAGAAGGAGAGAGATGGATGAGGATGGAGGTGCTGATAGGAGCAGGAAGGGGACAGTAAGATTCCAACACCGCCACCATGTCTCAAACCTGGCCTAGGTGTGTGGCTAAAGTGGAGACCGCTGTGCGTTAGAGCAGCAATGGAAGCAGTGTCAGAGGAAGAAAGCCAGGTTTCAGTAATTGCTAGAAGATTGAAAGCATTAGAAACAAACAGGTTGTGAACAGTTGTAAGTTTGTTACAGACAGAGCGTGCATTCCAGAGGGCACAAGAAAAGAGAGGGGATAAGCGCTGTGGGTTAATGGAGATGAGATTGTTGGGATCGCGTGACCTTGAGTTTGTATTGTGGGGGACTGAGTGAGAGTGTATGAGTGTGGTGATTGCTGCAGGGCCAGGGTTAGGAGAGATGTCACCAGAAGCAAGCAGTAGTAGCAGTGAGAGTGACAGAAGGTGAGAGTGAGACTTGTAGGAGCGGGTATGACTAGACACATGAGAGTTAGATGGGGAAGTATTGCTAAGGAAACAGAGTAGTTCATGAGAGGACAGCATAGGGGATGAGAGGAGGGAGGGAGAGATAAGGATAGTGTGGGGATTATTGATGTTATAAGGGCATGCAGTGAGTTTTAGGAAGATGGCAGACAGAAAGATCAGAAAGGACATAGAGAGCATTGTGCAGGTGTACAGTTAGTAAGGATTACCTGTTAGTGGGGTCTGCATTTTCCCCTCCAGTTTCTTAACTCCATTTCTTAACTCGGCCACTTATAATTCAGAGCCAAGGCCTCAGAGCCAGCTCTCAGCTGTACATAGTAGTAAAATTAGGGTTGGAAAGATTTGATTCAAGGCAGCTGTGTTACAAGTAGACTAGCTAGGTAGACTGGAGTTACCCACTTGTAAATTAGATGGGGGGGGGGTGAGCAAATGGCTGGGGGATGCACACAGAAATTATACAATGGAGCTGATAACAATTAAACAGAAAAAGTCATAAATTCAGACATCAGAGGAAATGCATAACAACCAAGGCATGAAATGCAGAGAAAGAAATGCATACCAGTACAGGTATACCTCACTTTACAGCGCTTCACTTTACAGCGATTCGCTAATACAGCGCTTTGTGGAGCTGAAGTTCAACCTCCAAGGATTATGAAATAGTGCTGTAATCATTGTGAGTTTGCGAGAAAAGTGACTGGCACCATTTTGTTATGCTTGGTTCACTCTGTTTACAGCATTACAGTGCAATCTGTGTCTCAGTGCTATAGTTTGGCAAATTTTACTACAGTAATTGTCACTATTTTACAAGTACAGTATTTATTGAATTCTGTGCTGTGCTAGTGTTAAACTAAACGTAGCACTATTGCACCCCTAATATATGCTAGTTCAAACATGTTTTCAAGTTTTTAAACACACTGGCAAGTGAAAAAAAAGCTAAAACTGCCTTGTTTCACTTTAAGGCGGTTTTCATTTTACAGCGGGGCTCCGGTCCCTAACCCGCTGTATGAGCGGGGTATACCTGTATCTTGAAAAAACATTAAAGGGACGTGGGATAACAACCAGGGCATGAAATGCAGAGAAAGAAATGCATACCGGTATATTGAAAAAACATTAAAGGGACGTGGGATAACAACCAGGGCATGAAATGCAGAGAAAGAAATGCATACCAGTATATTGAAAAAACATTAAAGGGACGTGGGATAACAACCAGGGCATGAAATGCAGAGAAAGAAATGCATACCAGTATATTGAAAAAACATTAAAGGGACGTTGGATAACAACCATAGCATGAAATGCAGAGAAAGAAATGCATACCAGTATATTGAAAAAACATTAAAGGGACGTGGGATAACAACCAGGGCATGAAATGCAGAGAAAGAAATGCATACCAGTATATTGAAAAAACATTAAAGGGACGTGGGATAACAACCAGGGCATGAAATGCAGAGAAAGAAATGCATACCTGTGGAGAGATGAGATGATGAATAGTTAGAACAATGCTTCATGTTGTTAGTAGAGCATTCTAGATGATAGCATTATGGATTTTACTCCATTTCTTAACTCGGCCACTTATAATTCAGAGCCACTTAGAATTTTAGAGCCAGCTCTCAGCTGTATATAGTAGTAAAATTAGGGTTGGAATGATTTGATTCAAGGCAGCTGTGTTACAAGTAGACTAGTTAGGTAGACTGGAGTTACACACTTGTAAATTAGATGGGGGGGGGTGAGCAAATGGCTGGGGGATGCACACAGAAATTATACAATGGAGCTGATAACAATTATACAGAAAAAGTCATAAATTCAGACATCAAAGTAAATGCATAACAACCAGGGCATGAAATGCAGAGAAAGAAATGCATACCAGTATATTGAAAAAACATTAAAGGGACGTGGGATAACAACCAGGGCATGAAATGCAGAGAAAGAAATGCATACCAGTATATTGAAAAAACATTAAAGGGACGTGGGATAACAACCAGGGCATGAAATGCAGAGAAAGAAATGCATACCAGTATATTGAAAAAACATTAAAGGGACGTGGGATAACAACCAGGGCATGAAATGCAGAGAAAGAAATGCATACCAGTATATTGAAAAAACATTAAAGGGACGTGGGATAACCACCAGGGCATGAAATGCAGAGAAAGAAATGCATACCAGTATATTGAAAAAAACATTAAAGGGACGTGGGATAACAACCAGGGCATGAAATGCAGAGAAAGAAATGCATACCTGTGGAGAGATGAGATGATGAATAGTTAGAACAATGCTTCATGTTGTTAGTAGAGCATTCTAGATGATAGCATTATGGATTTAACTCCATTTCTTAACTCGGCCACTTATAATTCAGAGCCACTTTGAATTTCAGAGCCAAGGCCTCAGAGCCAGCTCTCAGCTGTATATAGTAGTAAAATTAGGGTTGGAATGATTTGATTCAAGGCAGCTGTGTTACAAGTAGACTAGTTAGGTAGACTGGAGTTACACACTTGTAAATTAGATGGGGGGGTGAGCAAATGGCTGGGGGATGCACACAGAAATTATACAATGGAGCTGATAACAATTATACAGAAAAAGTCATAAATTCAGACATCAAAGTAAATGCATAACAACCAGGGCATGAAATGCAGAGAAAGAAATGCATACCAGTATATTGAAAAAACATTAAAGGGACGTGGGATAACAACCAGGGCATGAAATGCAGAGAAAGAAATGCATACCAGTATATTGAAAAAACATTAAAGGGACGTGGGATAACAACCAGGGCATGAAATGCAGAGAAAGAAATGCATACCAGTATATTGAAAAAACATTAAAGGGACGTGGGATAACAACCAGGGCATGAAATGCAGAGAAAGAAATGCATACCAGTATATTGAAAAAACATTAAAGGGACGTGGGATAACCACCAGGGCATGAAATGCAGAGAAAGAAATGCATACCAGTATATTGAAAAAAACATTAAAGGGACGTGGGATAACAACCAGGGCATGAAATGCAGAGAAAGAAATGCATACCTGTGGAGAGATGAGATGATGAATAGTTAGAGCAATGCTTCATGTTGTTAGTAGAGCATTCTAGATGATAGCATTATGGATTTAACTCCATTTCTTAACTCGGCCACTTATAATTCAGAGCCACTTTGAATTTCAGAGCCAAGGCCTCAGAGCCAGCTCTCAGCTGTATATAGTAGTAAAATTAGGGTTGGAATGATTTGATTCAAGGCAGCTGTGTTACAAGTAGACTAGTTAGGTAGACTGGAGTTACACACTTGTAAATTAGATGGGGGGGGTGAGCAAATGGCTGGGGGATGCACACAGAAATTATACAATGGAGCTGATAACAATTATACAGAAAAAGTCATAAATTCAGACATCAGAGGAAATGCATAACAACCAGGCCATTTCTTAACTCGGCCACTTATATTTCAGAGCCACTTTGAATTTCAAAGCCAAGGCCTCAGAGCCAGCTCTCAGCTGTATATGGTAGTAAAATACAATTAAATAGACTAAACTATATTACAAAAAAACCCACTAAATTACAAAAAATAAAAAAATATTACAAGAAGTTTAATCTAATTACACCTAATCTAAGCCCCCTAATAAAATAAAAAAGCCCCCCAAAATAATAAAATTTCCCTACCCTAAACTAAATTACAAATAGCCCTTAAAAGGGCCTTTTGTGGGGCATTGCCCCAAAGTAATCAGCTCTTTTACCAGCCCCTAAAAGGGCTTTTTGCAGGGCATTGCCCCAAAGTAATCAGCTCTTTTACCTGTAAATAAAAAGAAATACAATACCCCCCCAACATTACAACCCACCACCCACACACCCCTACTCTAAAACCCACCCGATCCCCCCTTAAAAAAACCTAACACTACCCCATTGAAGATCACCCTACCTTGAGCCATCTTCACCCAGCCGGGCACCAATGGTCATCCGATGGGGCAGAAGAGGACATCCGGACCGGCAGAAGTTTTCATCCTATGCGGGCAGAAGAGGACATCCAGACCAGCAGAAGGCTTCATCCAGGCGGCATCTTCTATCTTCATCCTTGCGGAGCGGAGCAGAGCCACCTTCTATCCAGCCGACGTGGAGCCATCCTCTTCAATCGAAGTCCTAATGAAGGTTAGGAAGGTTCCTTTAAATGACGTCATCCAAGATGGCGTCCCTCGAATTCCGATTGGCTGATAGGATTCTATCAGCCAATCGGAATAAAGGTAGGAAAAAGCTGATTGGTTGATTTAATCAGCCAATCGGGTTGAAGTTCAAGCCGATTGGCTGATTGGATTTATTAATTAATTGATAGTGTAGTGTTAGGTGTATTTGTAACTTAGGTTAGGATTTATTTTACAGGTAATTTTGTAATTATTTTAACTAGGTAGCTATTAAATAGTTATTAACTATTTAATAGCTATTGTACCTAGCTAAAATAAATACAAAGTTACCTGTAAAATAAATATAAATCCTAAAATAGCTACAATTTAATTATTAATGATATTGTAGCTATCTTAGGGTTTATTTTATTGGTAAGTATTTCGTTTTAAATAGGAATAATTTAGTTAATAATATTAATATTATTTAGATTTATTTAAATAATAATTAAGTTAGGGGGTGTTAGGGCTAGACTTAGGTTTAGGGGGTAATACATTTAATGTAGGTGGCGGCGGTGTAGGGGGGTCAGATTAGGGGTTGATATATTAAATGTAGGTGGCGGCGGTGTAGGGGGCTCAGATTAGTGGTTAATAAATTTAATGTAGGTGGCGGCAGGGGTCCGGGAGCGGCAGTTTAGGGTTTTAAACACTTGCTCCCATACTCAGCGCAAGGCCTGCTACGGCTGCTTTTTATGGCGAATGGAAAATGGAGTAAGTATTCTCCATTTTCGCCAAGTAAGGCCTTGCGCTGGATATTGGATACCAAATTGCGTGGGTTTTATATGTTAGTCTATCGGGGAAAAAACACTTCTGGTGAACTGCTGGTGCAATACCGCCCCCTGAAGATTGTCCGCTAGCAGGGAGTGTCAATCAACCAGATTGTATTCGATTGAGGTGATTTCTGTCTTAGGACCGCTGCTTCTTAACTTCTGCTTCAGTCGGAAATGAGGCGGAGGGTCGGAAGCAGCATTCGCTGCTTCATAAATAGACCCTAGGAGTCAACTACAGAGAGAACAAATGTTAACGTTATTCGATATCACTTTCAAGATAAATGATAAAACTATATTATTTAGCAGCCTATATTATTTTAAAAAATTACTTTAGTTTACTTTAAAAAATAAAAAATAAAGAACAATATAATTCCAAAACTACAAATGAAAGGACAACATTTCTACATATATCCAATAATAACACACAGTTAAATACTAATTCTGTATGTAAACATTGATACAAAAATTGTTTAAATTAATAATAGCAAAATTATAATGAAATATTAAACAAATATAATTTTCATATGTTACGTTTTCTGCTTCACTACAGAACATAAAGCTGCATCACTACGATGTGAAAACAACACATATTACAAATGTAAATTAAGAAAACAGAAACATTTACATTGCTTCTAATTTGTATCATTGGATGTTAAGAGGCACATTTATCAAGCTCCGTATGGAGTTTGAGGGCCCGTGTTTCTGGCGAGTCTTCAGACACGCCAGAAACACGAGTTATGGAGCAGCGGTCTAAAGACTGCTGCTCCATAACCCTGTTGAGGCAGACAGGAATCGCCACAATACAACCCGATCGAGTACGATCGGGTTGATTGGCACCTCCCTATTGGCAGCCGATTGGCCGTGAGTCTGCAGGGGGTGGCGTTGCACCAGCAGCTCTTGTGAGCTGCTGGTGCAATGCTGAATACGGAGAGCGTATTGCTCTCCGCATTCAGCAATGTCTGTTGGATCTGATCCGCACTGTCGGATCAGGTCCGACAGACATATGATAATTCGGCCTCTAAGTATATAATAATTATAAAAAAGCATCATTAAAGGGACAGTATACACTCATTTTCATATAACTGCATGTAATAGACACTACTATAAAGAATAAGATGCACAGATACTGATATAAAAATCCAGTATAAAATGGTTTAAAAACTTACTTAGAAGCTGTCACTTTGGCTCTGTTGAAAAGGTAGCTGGAAAGCCCACTGCAAGTGGCAAATAAGACACTCCCCCCCTCCCCCTTCTTTTGCATATGAAAAGACCCTTTACACAAACAGGAGCAATCTGGAATAGGTAGTCGAGCGTATTCACATAAAACTTTGGGGCTTGGTTAGGAGTCTGAAAATCAGAGCAATGTTATTTAAAAATAAGCAAAACTATACATTAATTAAAAAAAAAAACTTTATGGGCTATATAAATAGATTATCTACAAAACATTTATGCAAAGAAAAAATGAGTGTATAATGTCCCTTTAATTAAATTTTTATTTTAATTATTAATTTTTAAGTATTTCAGAATGTTTTTTAGACCACAAACTAACTTAGAATATTTTATTTTTAATTTATTAATTCTAGAATATTTTGGGCAAGAGGGGTCTGTCAATCATCCTGTTTGGATCTGATTGGGTTAAATGAAATTTGCCACACTGTAGGTAGTGGAGAGGTTAAGTAGCAGCAGTCTTAAGATCTTTGCTGTGTAAACCGTTATACTTCAACTGCTGTCCAGCTGTAAGTTAAAAAAAATAATACAAAAAACAAAACAATAGCCAATCAGCATAAACAGTGCTGAGGTAATGTTTTGCCTTTTCTGGGATCTCATGAGATTTCACAGAGAGGCCATGAGATTTCATAGAACTTACTTAAACTGAATAGGAAAATAACATGATTGTGCCTGCACATGACAGATGCACACTCCCTAGCTTGTCCTTGGACTAGTATCCTGACTGGCTGCTTAAAGTCTCATTACAGTGGGTTGTGAATACTTAGGAAATTTAAGGTAAAATATCTTCCTTTTTTTTACATAGAGATGTTCAGGGGATATTTTCTAGTCAGCTTTTTAAAACTATGCTGCATCCCTTTCAAGTGCTTCAACATTTGGGTATCATGTCCCTGTAAATGATATAATTTTTTTGTGTGCATGTGTTGTAAGTATAATTGTAAAGTGAACTGTTGTAAATGTACTCTATAGCTGGATGTGTTCCTGTTGTGAGCAAAAAATATATTTTGGAGTTTGTTTTTACATTTCTTCTCTCCTCTAAGTCCTGCATGTGTCTCTAAAAACACAACTGAAAGCAAGGATATAAATGCACCTGTTGATGTTTCCTTTCATGATTGGCTGGTTTGGTATTGGACATTTTCTACTGTCCATTCACAACACTGGATTTGGTAATAAGGAAACACAGCTGTTGCACTACATTTTAAGACTATTTATATCACAATCATAATCATATTCAAAGGCTTGACTTCTGGCAGGACTATATTAAATATTTGATGAGTGTAAGTATTGTAAGCATCAATATTCTTAGGGCCACTGCCCTGCATAGCAGTTCTCCAGCTAACATTTATTTGCCTTTCAAAAATTATTTGAGGGACCTTGGATTGAATAAAGTAATTAATGGTAGAAATAAATATTGAAACTTTTCCTCTGTATGATTTTGTTGTGTGAAATAACAGGGCAGCACACCTTTCTAGTTCCAATGATTGTTAGAATGCATTAGGAATTAGTAAATGCACACACCTCAGTTTAGAAGAAAATGCATATTAGAATTCTGATTTTTATATGTGAAGTTTAAATTGCAAGAAGCAAGAAGGTACATTCCCTCCTACTGGGTGTAGCTGTTAATCCCCCTGTGCTTGACCAAGATATGTTATTTCAGGACAGACTCCAACACAGAACTTTAGCTATCACTTCTCATGGTACCTTGCTACTGCTTGACAGTCACAGACAGTCACCCTTACACATTTAGAATGCATAGTTATTAAATAAATAAGTGGTAATTGGTTATTATAACTGATTAGTAAAACATAGTTAAAAGAACATGAATGTCAAAATTAAATTTTAATGATTCAGTTTGAACATGCAATTCTAAGAGACTTTTAAGTTTATTGCTGTTATCAAACCAACTTTGTCCTCTTTGTATCCTGTATTGAAAACCATAGTTACCTAGGCTAAGGGGCAGCCTTGCACTAATTGGAGCTAGTTTTTGATTGGTGGCTGCACACCCATGCCTATTGTCATTGGCTCCCCAGATGTGTTCAGCAAGCTCCCTGTAGTGCATAGGAGGTGGTTTTGAGGGGTAAATATATAGTTATATGTTAGCAATAATGCAATAATAAATTCTCACAAATATTAGAGCATTTTCTTTTAACTCTTTTGTGTAACTTTAACTATTCTGACATATACATAGAGTCTCAGTAACTAGTGTTGTGGATAGTTAAGGATCACTCAAAAAGTCCTATATTACCCAATGACTAGCAGGGATTGAAGTGTGTTTGGATGTTTCTAAGCCAGAAGTTTGGTAATTTATAGTATCCAGGATAAAAGTCTTTAATAAGCATTATTTTATAGTAGTACTCAAAATATTGGTAGCTTCCTGTGGAAGGTGCTAAATAAATGTGCTCCTCATCCTATATAATAAAAGACAAGAGTTTGTCTGAAGCCGTCATGCGCAGTTCAGACAAACTCTTGCCGCGAGGACCCGGCAGCTCAGCTGTAACACAGAGGCGCGCGAGGACCCGGCAGCTCAGCTGTAACACAGAGGCGCGCGAGGACCCGGCAGCTCAGCTGTAACACAGAGGCGCGCGAGGACCCGGCAGCTCAGCTGTAACACAGAGGCGCGCGAGGACCCGGCAGCTCAGCTGTAACACAGAGGCGCGCGAGGACCCGGCAGCTCAGCTCAGGAGAGAGAGAGAGAGAGAGAGAGAGAGAGAGAGAGAGAGAGAGAGAGAGAGAAAATAACATAACACGGCCCGTGTCAACGGGCTTTAGGACTAGTTCTATATAATTTAGAATATGCCTGCAGACCTCTTAAAAGTAGAATTATAATGCTTGGGGTTTAGGGTTCTTTTCATAAGCTATTGTGAATGACTTTGCATTGTTAAAAGTAATTTTCCCACATTTAAATATTTCCTGAGCGTTGGTTCTTAACACTCAGTAAGATAATCAAGGGGTGAATTCTTGTCAACAAGACATTCCTTAAGGCTCCTTGTACTTAGCAGGGGATTCTGCTTTGAGTGTTTGCTTCTCGCAATGTAAGAAGTGGTTGTCATACAAATTCAAATGTGGCAGAGATAAATCACCCTATGTTTTTTTGGGGTGACTAAGAGACTCTGCTCTTGTGTGACTGGACGCATGGGAACAGGGGAAGCATCGGGAACCTTGTCTGTCTGACAAATAGTACATAGGCCCATAGAGTTCATCTATTCTCTTACAGGTAACAGATTCATTTAGGGAGTACAGGCTACACAAAAAGTTTTCCAAAGTTTTTCTGATATTAAAATGATCTCTTTATCTTGTTGTCCTCATTTCAAAATAGCACATTTCCATGAGAGCATTCTGAAGCAGACTCATGTGTCATGCATGTGACTTCAGTACTATATATATAACATTGTTAGAAAAATTCCTGTAAACACTGTTGTCATATGGTACTCAAGACACATGCACAATTTGTTAGCCTACCTAGGTATGTTCTACTGCAAAGGAGCATCAAAAAAGGAAACAGAGAGACAAGAGTTATTTGATAAAATATATATTTTTTTATTATTGTAAGTCCTATCTGTGTCATGAAGGTTCATTTTTGACTTCCATGGTCCATTAATTGGTTATGAAACCCCAAAAATGTTTTTGTGATTCAGAGAGATCATGAAATTTTAAAAAAGTTACCAATTTGCTTCTATTACCAAATGTTCTTCATTTCAATGATATTATTTAACCCTCAATAGCGCAGCCATTACAAGTTTTGAAAGTTTTTTCAGTAGCTCTCATCCTATTGGCTGATTTGAAAAGCCAATAGGATTTCAGTAGCTCTCATCCGATTGGCTAATTTGAATTTCCAAAATCAAATCAGCCAATAGGAATGCAAGAGACGCCATTTTGAATCACGTCCCTTGCATTCAAGATTCAGTATACGGCTTAGGGGTTACTAGTGTAAATTAGTTTATTGCAATGTGGGGGCTTTTGGTTTAGGTGTTAATAGTTTAATTTAGTATATTTGGTTGTGGGGGGCTTGTGGTTTAGGGGTTAATTGGTTTATTATAGTGGTGGCGGTGTAGGGCTTAATAACTTTAGTATAGTTGGGTCAAGTGGGCGGACGGCAGATTAGGGGTTTATGATATTTAAATAGTGTTTGTGATGCGGGAGGATGGCGGTTTAGGGGTTAATAACTTTATTATAGTGGTGACGATGTCGGGGAGTGGAGGAATAGGGTTTAATAAATATTATCAGTGGCAGCAATGTCCGGAGCAGCCGATTAGGGGTTAATAACTTAGTTTAGCGGTTAATAGGTAGTTTATGGGTGTTTAGTGTAATTTGTAACACTTTAATTTTGTTGCATAAAACTCATAACTACTGCTTTTAGATTGCGAAATGGATTGTGTCGGTATAGGCTGGAACGCAAGCTTTTTAGCCTCACCGCAAAACTCGTAATGGCAGCGTTATGGAGGTCCCATGAAAAAACTTATTTTTTACATGTGTGGGACTGGCGTTGCGTTACAGGCTAAAAGGCTTGCGGTACAGCTATACCAACAAGACTTGTAATGGCTGCGAGGCTGTATTAACGCTGAAATAACCATTTTTTCAGCGTTAAAACACGAACGCAAAACTCTGAATCTAGGTCTCTTAATAATCAATAAATAAATAAATAAATAATCAATAAACTTTTGACACTGTTTGTCTGAAATTCCTGAGAGTGTTTTACTCCATTTGAATATTTATTCCATTTTTGCACCCAGGTTTCTGTCTCTGGGAGGGTGGATCTGTTTATTTGAGATATATATATATAAATTAGAGTCAATGGGAAAGGCACTCCATATATAATGTAGCAGCTTCCAGGGTGCACTTCAAAAATCATCAAATATGCGTATAGAAAAAAGGCACTCACTGGTTCAAAGTAAAATATAACATTTAATAGTTTAAGTTAAGAATGCATGACGTTTCGGAGGTATATTCAAACTGTCTGTATCATGCATTTGAGAAAGGGGGTGTAATGCATCCGAAACGTCATGCATTCTTAACTTAAACTATTAAATGTTATATTTTACTTTGAACCAGTGAGTGCCTTTTTTCTATACGTATATATATATATATTATTTTTTTTACTAAATTCCCTACTACATGAACTATTGAACTTCTGAATAGTATTTGTTAAATCGAATGTTACATTAAAAATTTTGAATGTGGACATTCGAAATAGAAAGTGACAATCGAAAACTGTAAATAGCATTCGATTATAAAATTTCTAAAAATAGTCGTTCTTATCAACATACGATAATTTAAATCGAATTTCTACAATAACATTCATTTAACAATCAAATTTAAATATAAACACATTCGCCCTTTCTCTTTAAGTGTGCAATAGCATTATGTCTAAAAAAGGTACATACCATATCATTGCTAGTGGTGTGTACATATATAGTGAGTATATATATATATATATATATATATATATATATATATATATATGTATTCATGTGTATTTATGTGTATTATATGTGTATATATGTTGGAAAAATGACACAAACCTTCTATTTGTAAAAAGAGCAATATATCCGAAGCGCAATAAAACAAGGTATGTCTGTGTGTGTGTATATATATATATATATATATATATATATATATATATATATATATTAATTAATCATTGGTGGTACAGCACTCTCAATAACCATTAGGAGGAAATTCTTCTGCCCAGGGTGCACTTAACAAGTTAACATAAGTATATGTAGTCCAAGAAAGAGAAAGGCACTCACCGGGTCTTAAGTTCTAATTCCTTTTATTTGTGTGACTTTTCGGGTTTCACCCCGTTTTCAAACCAACAATAATTGTTGGTTTGAAAACGGGGTGAAACCCGAAAACGTCACAAAAATAAAAGCAATTAGAACTTAAGACCCGGTGAGTGCCTTTCTCTTTCTTGGACTATATATATATATATATATATATATATATATATATATATATATATATATATATACAGGTAGCCCTCAGTTTACGCCGGGGTTAGGTTCCAGAAGGAATGGTTGTAAATTGAAACCGTTGTAAATTGAAACCGTTGTAAATTGAAACCCAGTTTATAATGTAAGTCAATGGGAAGTGAGGGAGTTAGGTTCCAGGCCCCTCTCAAAATTGGCATAAGTAACACCTAATACATTATTTTTAAAGCTTTGAAATGAAGTCTTTAAATGCTAAACAGCATTATAAACCTAATAAAATAATCACACAAAACAGAATATATAATTAAACTAAGTTAAATGAACAAAAACATTTGCTAAACAGCATTATAAACTTAATAAAATAATCACACAACACAGACTTTACTTGCATTTTTCTGCAAACAGTTCTTTCTATGCATTCCAATCTGGACTGATTTATAGACAGGAAGATCTTGTTCCTTTGAAAGCTGCTCGATAGCTCAAGTCTGGTTAAACTGATTAATTTCTGCTTGCTTGGCTTGCATATCTTTGCTGCAACACAAGCGGACAGCTCCACCTACTGGCTATTTTAATCAATGCACTGCTTCTCAATGCTTTTCAATAGCAGTCACATGACTGGAAAAAAAGGTTGTTATTCTGAAACGGTGCAAATTGAACCGTTGTAAACTGAGGGCCACCTGTATCCTGTATATATATATATATATATATATATATATATATATATATAGATAAATATATACACAGTATATTTACATATATATATATATATATATATATATATATATATATATATATATATATAAAACTCCTCTTCAGGGCTCGGCACTCACTTTTCAACAGTCAACTGCCCAGGATGCTTTTAACAATAATCCAAACAAGCGTAATGAAAAGCACTCACCGGGTCTTTGCAAATACAAACATTTAGTTTATTCAATCATAATAGTGATGTTTCGGGGATATTATCCCCATCCTCAGACCACATAAAGACTTTATGTGGTCTGAGGATGGGGATAATATCCCCGAAACGTCACTATTATGATTGAATAAACGAAATGTTTGTATTTGCAAAGAGCCGGTGAGTGCTTTTCATTACACAGTATATATATAATATTTTCTTCTATGTGAAGAATATAGGAATTTAAAGTATTACTAGCGCACTTTTGGCTTTAGTTCAATTGATCTAGCGCAGTATCTGGTTAATACGTGAGTAATAACTAATGAAGTTTTTTGTAGAGTGCCCCACAGATGATCATGGAAAGAAGGAGTTAGCATGGACTCATGATATACGGAGTCCTGAAGTTAGAGCATCTGAATATTTCAATCTCATGTAATATGTGTGATACTCAGGTCGCACTAATTTTCTACTTTAAGAGCAGTTAGCGTGCAAGCAGAAAATAAATTAATGTGCCATCTGTAATCTGGCCCTATGTATTTTGCCTGTATTTCATGTAACTAAACACTGAAAAATGGCAGTTTTTCCACATTCTTTCCACCCCTCCCCCCGAGAAGCTGGAGTGACTCCTATGAAATACAGAAACCTTCACTGTCCTACATGTTGCACAGTGACTGGTTGATATATGCAAGAGCTCATATATACCTGTCCCTAATTGGCTACAACAAAGGAAAAAACAGCATTTAATTACATTTTCAAGGGGAGTACCCTAGGAATGAAGAACACTGTATACACTATATGGCCACAAGTATGTGAACACCCCTTCTAATTATTGAGTTCAGGTATTTCAGCCACATCCATTGCAAACAGGTGCATACAATCCAGGACAGAGCCATGAAATCTCCATAGACAAACACTGGCAGTATAATGGGTCATACTAATGATCTCAGTTTATGACATTTCTTTTCTACTGGATCTGCACTGTAAGTGCAATTATAGTGATCTAGAAACAACTAGAAGCAACAGCCAAACCACAATGTAGTAGACTATACAAGCATAGAGTGGGGCTGGCGAGTGCCAAGAAACAAAGTGGAATGCCGATTGTGAGCCAGACATTCTTGTGCCATGTTAGTGCTTCATCTCGCAAATGCTCTTTTGGCTATATGGGCACAAATTGTCCAAAATCACCAAACTCTTGTGAAACGCTTTACCAGAAGAGTTGCGGCTGTTATTGAATAACTCCATATTGACCCCTTAAAGGGACAGTCTAGTCAAAATGCTTTGCTGCTACTGTACATACCTCAGTATGCATTTCAACAAGGATACAAAGTAATAATAGAAGTAAATTGGAAAGTTATTTAAAATTACAAGCTTTACCTTATTGATTTCTTTCCTAAGATATGGAGAGTCCAAGACATCATCAATTACTAGTGGGAATATCATTCCTGGCCAGCAGAAGGAGGCAAAGGGCACCACAGCAAAGCTATTAAGTGTCACTTCCCTACCCATAATCCCCAGTCATTCTCTTTGCCTTTTCAATGAAGGAGGTGAAGTTTTGGTGTCTGAAGAGAATTGGATTTATTTTGCTATAAGCAAGATTTTTGGGTCTAGCCGTAGTCCACGTTAATCTCTTCAGTAGGGTAGTGGTGGCTTTAAAGCAGTTAGGAACTTGTGAGGTGGGCCTTGCTGTGTTTTCCTTACATATTAGCTGCCATGGTAAAGAATGCCAGAGTATATTTACTCTGACCTTTCTTTTTTCTACAGGCCTCTGTAATGAGTATTTGTCTTTTCACACCTTGTAAGCTGTCTTCCTGCCGGATGGCTAGATACAGGTAAGTGCTGTTTGTCTTCTGGGATTGGAGACTTGCACTAAGAAGATTTAAAAAACAAAAACAAAAAAAACCTGCAGTATTTGGGTACATATTAATCCTTTGGTAAGGATTTTATTAGGCAGTGGCAGGCACAGTTAACGTATGTGATTATGAGACTCAGGGGTTAATACTTTTTTAAGTAGAAGGAGTTTACTCTTTTGTATGGCTCTAAAAGAGTTCCCAGGCATTTATATCTCTTTCGGGGTATGTATGGGCTCTGTGCCGGTCACAAAGTTGTCGTGCTATGTGTCAGAGGGTAACTTCCATATTATGGAGGTTGAGCTGCTGATTTCAAACGTATCGCTTTAAGTTTGAATAAATCTAGCACACATTTGGATTCAGACAAACTTAACTTTTACTAAACAGTTCTGTTTCACATCAGTTTGTGTGCTTTACTATATGCACGTTTTTTTTTACTTGCCGGTCACTCTTCTGCTCTTAAGAGGAGCGATGACGGCTTTGCTTGTGTGACCAGAATATTTTCCTGTGTTAATCTGTCAGTCTTTTTCCCTTCGGAGAGGTAGGTAGGGCACTTCAGTTCGCTGCAATGCAGAGGCTGCTTCTTTAGGCCCGGTTGGGTGAAGACTTCAAGGGGTTAGTGTTAGTTTTTTTTTTAAGGGGGGATTGGGTGGGTTTTAGAGTAGGGTTGGTTGTGTGGGTGGTGGGTTTTAATGTTGGGGGGGTTGTATATCTTTTTTTACAGGTAGAAGAGCTGATTACTTTGGGGCAATGGCCCGCAAAAGGCCCTTTTAAGGGCTATTTGTAATTTAGTGTAGGGTAGGGCTTTTTTTATTTTGGGGGGCTTTTTTATTTTGTTAGGAGGATTAGAGTAGGTGTAATTAGTTTTAAATTCTTGTAATTTGTTTATTATTTTCTGTAATTTAGTGTTTGTTTTCATACTTTAGATTAAATTGTAATTAATTGTATTTAGTGTAGGTAATTAATTTAATTATAGTGTAGTGTTAGGTGTAATTGTAACATAGGTTAGATTTTATTTTACAGGTAAATTTGTCTTTATTTTAACTAGGTATTTATTAAATAGTTAATAACTATTTAATAACTATTGTACCTAGTTAAAATAAATACAAAGTTGCCTGTAAAATAAAAATAAACACTAAGATAGATACATTGTAACTATTAGTTATATTGTATCTATCTTTGGGTTTATTTTACAGGTAAGTATTTAGTTTTAAATAGGAATAATTTAGTTAATTATAGTAATTTTATTTAGATTTATTAAAATTATATTTCAGTTAGGGGGGTTAGGTTTAGGGTGAGACTTAGGTTTAGGGATTAATACATTTAATATAGTGGCGGCGACGTTGGGGGCGGCAGATTAGGGGTTAATAAATGTAGGTAGGTGTTGGCGATGTTAGGGCAGGCAGATTATCGGTTAATGATATTTAACTAGTGTTTGCGATGCGGGAGTGCGGCGGTTTAGGGGTTAATATGTTTATTATAGTGGTGGTGATGTCTGGTTCAGCAGATTAGGGGTTAAAATATGTATTTTAGTGTTTGCGATGTGGGGGGCCTCGGTTTAGGGGTTAATAGGTAGTTTATGGGTGTTAGTGTACTTTTTAGCACTTTAGTTAAGAGTTTTATGCTACGGCATTGTAGTGTAAAAATCTTAACTACTGACTTTTAAATGCGGTATCAGTCTTGACAGGAGAGGGTCTACCGCTCACTTTTTGTCAGACTCGTAATACCGGCGTTATGCAAGTCCCATTGAAAATATAGGACACGCAATTTACGTAAGTAGATTTGCGGTATTTCCGAGTCTGGCCAAAAAAGTGAGCGGTGAGCCCCTCGTAATACCAGCGGGCGTTAAAAAGCAGCGTTGGGACCTCTCAACGCTGCTTTTTAACCCTAACGCACAACTCATAATCTAGGTGATTGTCTTTTGTTGGCACAATTTACAAGATTTTGCTACTCAAGAGCAGTTTAAGGGGCCTATTTATGTAAGTGCGAGCGAACATAATACAATGTAGCGTATCATGTCCACTGCACATCGATAAATGCTGACAGCATGCGCTGTAGGCATTTATCATTGCACCAGCAGTTTTTGTGAACTGCTGGTGCAATGCTGCCCCCTGCAGATTTCCCGGCCAATCGGCCACTAGCAGGGGGTGTTAAACAAGTTGATTTCTGTTGAAGGCTCACTCGGAAACAGGGGCATCAAGCTCCCTATGGAGCTTGATAAATCGGCCTCTATGGATATACTCCCTTGAAAAGCCTATTGGAATCAATTTTCCCAAACTCTTTTACTGTGGCTAATTGGGGACATACTTAATTATGTGTGTTCTTTCAGCTAACCAATCGCTGTGTAAAATCGTGCAGACCTTACCCAATTCTTTGTGAGATGGAGGTACATTTTCCAGAGACAATTGCAAAAACACAGGAAAAATAAAATATGATTGGGTATTGTTTTATTTTGCTTACTTTTACTTCCTTACAAGTGGAGCACAAAATGTTACTTATATTGAACGCTAACACCACTTAATTTAAAGGCACAGTCGAGTCAAAACAAAACTTTCATGATTCAGATAGGACATGCAATTTTAAACAACTTTCCAATGTACTTTTTTTATTTAAATTGTCTTTGTTCTCATGTTATGTTTTGTATTTATTTCTCTGCTCAGGTGATCCTATACTGTCTCTATAATATTCAGGTCTAGACTTTGTATGGGCCATTCCATGACTGTCAGTGTTTCATTAGCTGTTTTTCTCTCAAAATATGATTTCACTGCATTAGCAGTATCCTTGGGATCGTTATCATGCTGAAAAATAAAACAATTCCCAATCAGGTGCTCTCCAGATGGAATGGCATGATGAATTAAAACCTGCCTGTTCTTTCAATGTCCCCAACACCACTGGCAGAGATGCAGCCCCAAACAGGACAGACCCTCCACCATGTTTAACTGAAGGCCGCAAGAACTCATTCTTCCATTTCTCACTAAGGGCTCGATGATTGAAAGCTCTGTAGGCTGGCGAGATTATTAATGAATGCTCGCCAGTCCTTCTATTTCTCTGGTGGAATGATCTAAAGCCATCTTTTTTTTTCAGGGTGTCTCGCTAGGGGGCATATACTGCATTTTCATTTGAAATGTGCACAAAAAAATTCGTATTTTAAAAATGATGCAAAACAAATATTTGAACCATTCACGCAAAAATAAGCAGGGAAAATTTGTATTTTTAAGGTGAATCAAAAATCGTAACAAAATTCTTCACCAAAAATCGTATGTTAACAAAAACGTAAAATTAGTATGTAATTTTCACAGGAATAAATCAAATTAAATATTCACAGCATAAATCGTAATTGTAGTACACTGGATGTGCAAAAATCACACAGAAATTTGAATTTAAGCTTGCGGTAGCAATAACCAGCCACTTGTAATAGTTGATTATTTATTGTGTGCCCGCAAATGGACAAATTAAATTAGCGCTCCACTTGTAATCTAGCCCATAATATCTTATGTGCATTTATCAAGGCCTGAATGGAACTGAATTCATCTGTTTCTGCGCAAGCCTTCAGGCTCGCAGGAAACAACAGTTAAGAAGCAGGGGTCTTAAGACCGCTGCTCCTTAACTCGTCTGCCACCTCTGAGGTGGCAGACAGCAATTAACCCGATCGGATACGATCGGGTTGATTGACAACCCATGCTAGCGGCCAATTGGCCGCAAATCTGCAGGAGGCGGTATTACACAAGCATTTCACAAGAAATGCTTGTGCAATGATAAATGCCAACAGCATATGCTGTCGGCATTTATCAATGTGCGGCGAACATGATTCGCTACAGCTGATCCTGTCCGTATGCACAATGATAAGTCGGCCCCTACTCCTTTAAAATATTTTTTTTAATAGTGGATCTCATAGGGGAGCACTTGAATCACTTAAGTTGTTGATTTTTTGTGCCTCGTGATAATTTTGAGAACAATATTTACTGCTCACAGAATGTCTAAAAAATGCAAAGACCCAAAAAACTGATACAAGTTTAAAAAAATAAAGATTTCACTGACAACTTCCTTATCATAAGATTAACTCCTAAACATCCAGAACTCCATTAACTACTAAACCCCCACAAAATCCCATCACAACCTGCATCCCTAAACCCAAAGCTAACCCCTAAATCATTAAAACCGCCAACCCAAAAAAACATGCTAAAATTCCATAACAATCAAGACCTCATGAATAGCCACTATCCCCTCACAATATCCCCACCGCTAAAAACCCCTAACAGATACTAACTACTTAACATGATTATTTACAAAATAAAATAATGGAACAGCTGTAAAATTGTGAAGAAGAGACAGAACACGGGAAAAGGACAGCATGAAGAGGACCCCATGCTGATCTTGATTCCCATAATGGACTCAAGAGATCAAGATACCAGAAAGAAGTCTGTGGACGGTAATTGTCATTTATTATTTTTAAAGTAAATATGTTAACAGTTATTCCCTCCCCCAATTAATTAATCTTTTAAGTTTTCCACAAAGAATAAATTTAAAAAAAATTGGGGGGGGGGGATGTAAAATGTGTCTATTCATCCTTGCTTTTTTACTCTTTTACTCACTTCCAATGCTATTTTTAGAACAATTGCTATTTATTGATCTATGCAAGTAAAGAATGTCTCATGTTTATATTCCATCCATCTTGAAATCACATTGCGTAGTTCCTCTTTGTAAAACAGCATAGTTTGCAATCTTGTTTGTATAAATGAGCCAATTAAAATGAGGCTACAATTTCCAAAAACCTTTCCGGTGAAGCGAGCATTTTTTCCACATCTAATTGTCATCTGATACACAACTCAAGGCAGCTGCTGAACTGAAAGCTTTTAACATCACAAGGAAACATTTTGCTAATAGGATAACTAATTCCTGCTGGCTTCGATTCCCAAAATATGTACGAAAGACAAACATAAATATTTCATCCCTATGTAGCCAACAATATTGATGAGCTTTGCAGGTTGAACAAATGCTGTATTTAATCTGTTTGCAATTGCATTAATAATTGCATTATATATTAGGATTCTGATGCTTATGATGTTTCCAATTTTATTTCTAGACCATCCACAAAAACAGTGATGTCTCAATTCTGATTAAATACAAACAACAGGTGAGTTTATTTTGTCATTAAACATTTTAACATAGAATTAGACAATAGCTAGGAAACAAATATTTAAATATACAACAATGACTTTAAAGATAAAAATGTTAAACTCAGCAATATAACATGTACTGTATACAATCAAAATTACACCATAAATATTTAATGTATATAACATAGACAACTCAAAACTTCTAATTATATTCTACCCTAATGCATTATATTTTAATCTGTGACTCATTATGACTACATATGTAAATACTAAAATGTGTTGGAAATATCTGCTATTTGTGCTTGTATACAGTAGTTTAAGGGAAATTGACCCTGCAAAGGAGTGGAGAATAAAAAGAGGCAATTTATTGGAGTATGGTTAGAAGAGCAAACAGAAAGAGAAGCAGTCTACCAGGATTTAACAAATGTTCAGTGGCTTGTTCTATGTCCCAGTTACCAGCTGGGAGTAGATTCTTTAAGCCCAATTGTTGTTTTGTTTACAAAGGAATCCTGTCACAGCCGTGCCAGGATTTCAATCTGGGACTCCTGGTTCTCAGCCGGCTTCTCTTTTCCTGCTGCACCAGAGGTATTTGCTTATGCTTGCAGTTTTTTGGAGACCTTTTACCTGCAGTGGATTTCTCTCTGGTTCCACCTGCTTGTCAGCTGCAGGTAATTTTGTAATAATCTCTGCTATAAAAGGTTGCTTTACAATCCACTTCCTGCTCTGACATAGTGGTTCATCATGTTCCAGTGTTAGTGCCTCTGACCTTGCCTGTGTTTCCTGTATTTCCTGTTTGGTTCCTGAATCCAGCTTGTTCTCTGACTACCCTTTTGCATCTCCCTTGGTTTTGATGAAAGATTGGACTGCTTTTCTGTTTACCGAACCTGGCCTTGTACCCTGTTTATTCTATTGGATTCTCCCTGGATTTGGTGACTGTTCTGACTGCTCTCAGGTATCTGACCTTTCGCTTGTCTCCTGGCTGTCCTCTCTGTACCAGCTATCTCACTAATTGCACAGCAGTCATAACAATAATCATTTTCCCAAGCACTCTCATACTTCTCTTGCATACTCACAACTCGAGAACACATGCACTACACTCTACATTGCCCCACAACAGGCCCTCACACAGCATGCATTCTGAACCAAACTTCTTTTATGCTTAAACTCACATGTTGTCAGACACCCCACATCCTTCTGTCTATCTGCTGCTCAGACAAATACACAATCATCTGTACTTTCTATTTCTCATGCAACAAAGCCATCATTTTCCTACTTTCACATCATAATTCTCTGGACACGCCTCTCAGACCAATCTTCTGAAAACACTTGTCCACCAAACTATAAACACAAGGAGTATTCAAACACACCAGACGCCTATTAGCCCACACAATCAAATTAAACCTACGCAAGACACTAGCAGGCATATATCTAACCATATGCCCAGCAACTTTATCTTCCTACTCATGCGCACACAAACTAACATACTTAATTAAGAAATAACTTTCAATCTAAGTCATTTTTCTTCCACCCTTCTCTTTCACACATACAATAATAA
This sequence comes from Bombina bombina, assembly GCF_027579735.1. NCBI lineage: Eukaryota > Metazoa > Chordata > Amphibia > Anura > Bombinatoridae > Bombina > Bombina bombina. Next base: position 142,391,586 of record NC_069506.1, read on the forward strand.
TAATAATAATTCTCACAATTTTCCTCAAACTTTCATACGGGTCAGGAAAAATGCAATGCACATACAACAAAATCAAAATCAGCACAGCCTTCACCACAAGCACCTTGCCTTCTATACTTAGACTTCTCAGCGACCAAAAATCAATATTTTTCTTCACTTACTCACACACTTTGAAATCCTCACTACACTTTACACCCAACACTTCAATTGCCTCTCTGCACAGGCCATCCACTAACTAACGTAACATTTATCCCAGTTCACTCTAAAACAACTTTCTAAACAAAAACACTCAACCTGAACGTTTGCCCTCCACAGACCAGCCTGAGATGAAGACACAACAGTCACATCATCCATATAGCCCAAGATTTTCAAACTTCCACCACTGCCAGATGCCTCCAAACCTTTAATTACTTTATCATTCCTCAAGTGCGGCAACATAGGTTCAATCACACATATAAACAAAATGGGCAACAAAGGACACCCCTGATGCATCCCAGAAAAATAATAATCAGCCATTCACCAAAACATGACTAGTTTTATCTCACTATCAAAAACCTAACATAGGGTTAGACTTAGCTTTAGGGGTTAATAACTTTATTAGAGTAGCGACGAGGTCCGGTCAGCAGATTAGGGGTTAATAAGTGTAGGTAGGTAGCAGTGACGTTGGGGGGGGCAGATTAGGGGGTAATAAATATTATGTAGGTGTCGGCGATGTTAGGGGCAGCAGATTAGGGGTACATAGGGATAATGTAGGTTGCGGCGGTGTGCGGTCGGCAGATTAGGGGTTAAAAAAATGTATTAGAGTGGCGGCAATGTGGGGGTGCCTCGGTTTAGGGGTACATAGGTAGTTTATGGGTGTTAGTGTACTTTAGAGCACAGTAGTTAAGAGCTTTATGAACCGGCGTTAGCCCATAAAGCTCTTAACTCCTGACTTTTTTCTGTGGCTGGAGTTTTGTCTTTAGAGTTCTAATGCTCACTTCAGCCAAGACTCTAAATACCAGCGTTAGAAAGATCCCATTGAAAAGATAGGATACGCAATTGACGTAAGGGGATCTGCGGTATGGAAAAGTCGCGGCTGGAAAGTGAGCGTTAGACCCTTACCTACAAGACTCTAAATGCCAGCGGTCGGCCAAAACCAGCTTTAGGACCCCCTAACGCTGGTTTTGACGGCTAACGCGGAACTCTAAATCTAGGCGAAAGTCTGCAAGCACTTGTCTTCGTTTAAAAGGTCCAAATTTATTCAACATAAAGTTAAAAGGATTGGTTAAAATCAAAATCACACAGCTTCAAGCAGCAAAAATGTCTGACATGTTTCGGCCGTAGCCTTAATCATAGACATAATTAAAACCATATGTGCCATTAAAATGTATTCCTTAAGCTGGATTCTCATTGGTTTACTGAAATACCTTTACACTATCAACCTTAATACCACCTACTCTAATAATTAACTCTATGCCTACCATGTGTTACCATTCACTTTACTCACTTTGTATGTATTTAAACTTATATTGTCACTAGCTATGTCAAATTAATTAGACCTTTATGCTCTTAAACAGTCATGCATGTAAAAACAGGCAAATAAAGACAAATATTTCTTATGTGACAGATGACATACATTTGTTCAAGTAAAAATATATATGTGCATATATGGGTCTAGGTATTTATAAGGACAACATTACTTACAAATATGATCTCATATATATATATATATATATATATATATATATATATATATATATATATATATATAGTATTAGGAAAGAGAAAAACAAGGTACTGCAGACTCTGTTTCCAAAGTGGTTATTTTAATGAACAGTTAAGTGGAATACACGGTCACAGTGTGCAGGGTTGGATCTGACGCGTTTCCCGCATGCTCACATGCGCTTCATCAGAGATCTAGTGGTGTTCACCTGCTGTCAGATTAAATACTGGTGTTAGCCAATAGTGTGTGAGCAAAGCCTAATTGATATTGTGTGGATAAAACCTAGTGTGCTATTGTTTAGTGCAGAGAAAGGAAAATGTTGAATGTGAAACTCTCAAAGGAAAACAGTGTTGTTAAACAATGATCATGTAGGCTGTGCATGTAATCAAAACAATGTACTAAAAATAAATATAATAAATGTGATTTTGTGTTTATTTGTGATAATAACATATTACTAAGAGCTGGGTGCTGGAGTTTAGCTTTTTTGGGGGGTTGTGCTATACATGAGAATCTAAGCACAACATGGTCTAACTATCACCATGGTGATAGACTGAGTTATATTCTAGGAATTTTTTAGGAATTTTTTCATCAGGACTCACATTATATATAAGAAATATATGGTTAGGCTCGAAAAGTAAGAATGGGAATAGAGATGAGGAAAAAAAAGAAAGAGAAAAGATGGGAATGAGGAAGGGTAGGGATAGCAACTCTATTGTTTGGGAACTAGGGAGCTGTTCTTGCTCATGTCTAATATTCCACACTGCCTATGGCCAAACATATGTTATTATATAATTTGAGTTTATGGTGGCTAAATTGCTGGAAATTTGTGGAGATATGAGATATGGTGTGCCTGCTTTCCTTGGTGGCAAAATAATTGCTCCAGATGACAACTATCCTATACAAAGGTATCTGATTGGAAGTTGGGTTCCTAGGTGATAGCAGGATGGTATAAATAAATATAGATATAGTGAGGTGTGTGTGATGTGGGTGGGTGTTTGTTGGGCACAACATTCATTTGGCGTTTATGTAGTAAATACTTGTGAATTGCCTGTTGAACTCAATCCTGGGTGATCCTATCTGTGTGGCACCCAGGTATTTACCCGAATATATATCTTACACACCTATTGGGCCTATGATGGAGAGAACATCCTATAGGTCCAATATATGTAATTAGGAATTTATATACTGAGATGGTTGCTATTGGGGGAAGGAGCCTGAAGGGGATGGGATGTTGTTATCAGTGAGCTGGTGATAATAAAATGATAAAATCATTTTAGTGAGTGATATGGCCTAGAATAAACCCATATGTCTAAAAAATTTTCATTTATTTAAAAAAACACATTATTTATACTCTTTTTGTCTATAAAACCGATGAACACTCATTGGTCGTTGTTGATTAATTCATATCTATATTTATATGTGCCAAGGGGCAATGGGATTTACTTACTACATTAGTTAGAGAGAGGAAAAAATGCTCTATACAAATAGTATTGCTTTGGTAGTAGTTGGTAGGAAACTTGTGGATTAATCTATGAATAGATCCAGGTCTTGTCTCATATTTATGCCTTTAGGGCTTTTTGTCTGCAAGGTAAAGATCCAAAAGGCTTCTTTCCTCTGCAATTTGCTGAGTCTGTCACCTCCCCTGATGTCCTTTCCTATGTGATCGATGCCTAAAAATGAGAATAAGTGTTTGATGTGTGCCATGTGTTCTAAAATGCTTGGCTACAGGTGTTCTAGGGACTTCCTCTTCAAGTGATAATAGATGTTGTCTAATGCGGTCCTTAAGGGGGCGTGTGGTGAGGCCTATATATTGTAGGGAACACTGTTGGCATGTAATTAAATAGATTACAAATTGAGTGGTGCAATCTATTCTTTGTTTGATTGGAAAAGTCCTGCCTGTGTTTGAAGAGGTGAACTGATCTTTCTTCTGGGTATAATTACAGCTTTTGCATGTGCGTCCACACTTGAAAAAGCCTGGATGTGGGGTTAGCCAGTTTGTGTTGTGTTGAGGTTTTAAAGTAAAGCTTTTTCTTACTTTGTCTCCTACTGTGGGAGCTCTTTTGGCTACACATTTTATTTGCTGTTTGGTTATGTCTTTAAGTTTATGATCACTTTGTAAAATGGGCAGATATTTGTGTATTATTTTGCAAATTTCATCATACTGTCTGCTGTACTGGGTGGAGAAAACAATTTCTCTAGTCAGTATATTCTGTCTATCACTGGTGTGTTTGTTTTTATTTTTCCTATTTGTGTTGGCAAATAATGTATGTCTGTCTAATTTACCAACCTCTTTTGCTGTTTTTGTCAAAATGGTCTTGTTGTATCCTCTCTCCACAAGCCGGGCAGTGATTTGATCAGCTTGTTCCTGGTACTGCAAGAAATTAGAGCAATTCCTCCGGGCTCTTATATATTGGCCCTTCGGTATGCCCCTTATAGTATGTTTTACATGGCATGAATCTGCCCTCAATATAGTATTACGTGCTAGTGCCTTCCTGTGGATAGAGGATACTATATTGTTATTGGTGTCTATGGTCAACTGTAAGTCTAGATAGGTAATAGATCTAGGGTGGGCATTATATGTAAAACTCAAGTTGAAGGGGTTGTTATTTAGTAAGTCAACCAAATGTTGGGCTTCTCTTTGATTAATGGGGTTCCAGACAATTATCAGGTCATCTATGAAACGGCCATACACAACCACATTGTCTCTGAGGGGGAAGTCATCGGCATAGATGGTATTTATTTCCAGCCAGCCCATGTATAGGTTAGCATAGGCCGGGGCAAATTTAGCCCCCATGGCTGTGCCGCAGTTTTGTAAATAGAATTCCCCCCCAGAGACAAAGTAGTTGTGAGTCAGTAAAAAGTTAGCTGTAGATACTACAAATTCTATAAAGTTGTCAGAAAGGTCAGTGTACCGTCTTAGCATATTTCCCAAGGCCTCCAGGCCTTTTTGGTGGGGTATGCTCGAGTATAGGGCTGTTACATCAATGGTCAGCCATTGGAAACTGGGTTGCCAGTGTATTTTCTCCAGTTGGAGAAGTAGATGGGCACTGTCTCTAATATAGCCAGGGAGGGCCATTACAATGGACTGGAGTACAGAATCCAGCCAGGCTCCAAGTCGCTCACACAGGGACCCTATACTGGCCACAATGGGCCTCCCAGGGGGTTTTGTGAGAGTTTTATGGATTTTAGGCACAACCCTGAAAGTGGGGACAAGGGGGTCTTGAGTAGACAGATATTCCTTTACCTCCTGAGAGATGTGCCCCTCTTCCAGTGCCGTGTCCAAAAATGAAAGTAGTTCCTGGCTGAACTTTAGTGTGGGGTCATGGTTGAGTTTGGTGTAGGTGTTAGAATTATCAAGATGTATTTTTAACTCTTCCACATAGTCTGAGGTGTTTAAGATAACCACCGCCCCTCCCTTATCTGCCTGGGTCACTACTATGTTAGGGTTTTCTTCTAGTTCTACAAGTGCATTCTTTTCTTGTAGTGTGATGTTATGTTTCAATTTGTTAGTCACTTTCAAGGAGTCATTTAGTGCAAGGATGTCTCTCAGTACTGTTTCCTGATATAGTTCTATACTGGTACTTCTAGCCTGGATTGGATAAAAGTAGGACCTATCCTTATGATTGAAATTATGTGTAGAAGTGGTGTTCCCTGAAGTGGAGTGCTGTAAGGTTAACAAAGTGATGAAGTCACATTGGTCTTTGTATAACAGACCTGTGAGGTTATTTTCTGTTTTTGTGGGTAAAGTGGGGAGGGTGAGGGAAGGGTCAGTATCAATTCCAGTGAAGTGCTTTCTTAAAGTTAGCTTTCGAACCAACCTATTTACATCTATTACTGTAGAAAAAACATCAAAGTTGGTAGAAAGTGCAAAAGTGAGACCTTTATTCAGGATAGATATTTGTGCAGGTGATAATTGAATGCTAGACAGGTTTATAACATTGCCTATTTCTTTTTGTTTTTTGAGGCTGTCCTGCTGGGGTATCTATGTGGTTGACTAGTGCTTTTAGGAGTGCTAGTTTGATTGGGGGTCTTTACCAGGGCTGCTAGTGTAGTTCTAGGTGAAGCTGTGGTGCCTGGTAGGGCTGTGGTGCCTATGTCTGTATCTCTGGGTGTTTCTACTAGTTCAGTAGTTGAGGAACTTGCTGATTGAGGAAAAGAACTCTCAGAGTCTACTGTTTCTATACTTGAGAAAGTGACTTTCTTATTGGAATGTGTTCTACGTTTGTTATGTTTGGTTTTGGAAGGGTTAGAGTTACCCTTGCCCCTAGCAGGTCTATGTTGCTGCCAGGAATAAACTATGTTGAGGTCATAATCTTTAGTGTCCCGGTTATACTTAGATACTTTTCTGCTTGACAACTCAATGTCCAATTTATTGATGGTTTCCTCCAATTGTAGTGTATAGTCCTTATGCTGACTAGTTTCCTCAAAGGCTTTAATGCTTTCGGTTATGTTATTAATTTCTATAAGTATAGATTCTCTCTCTTGTCTCTTATGCCTGAGTAGTTGGTTCATCAGGGTAAGAGAACACCTAGTCAGAGTATGGTTCCATTCTTCCATAAACTCAGGAATTTGCTGGGCAAAGGAAGGGAACTTTTTCATTCTCAAGCCTCGTGGCACTTTGCCCTCTTTGATGTAAAGGTCCAGAAATTCTGTGTCCCACCAAAGATTAGTTTCCTTATACCTGAGTTTCTCTAGATTTGAAAATAGCATGGGTAAATTTTCTTCCCTTGGCACTGTAGGAATGGTATTGGTCCCTTGCAGAGCTGTGACTAGAATGAGTCTACGTTTATCCTCATTCAGGCCCCCTGTGGGGGTAGTGTCTGCTGATACTAGTGAATCAGTCATACTGTTCATATAAAGTGATGGAATGTCCTGTAGGGTACTGATAGTTTGAGCAAGCAAAACAGTTGAAGCAAGTAAAAGAGAAAAGGTATCAGACCCTGTAGTAACTAAAGTCTCCTGTTTGGAATATGTGAAATAGGCCTCCTCGTATGGAAGGTGTTTCCAATCGCAAGGGTCAGGCAATCACTGAAATTGCTGAAGTCACCCAATAGTCTTTGGTGTATTTGCTTGGTTTAATGCCTTACATTCAGTATGTCTGCCCCCTGTATAGCTGTTTTGGCCAGCAAGCGTGAAAGATTGTTATTATTATTGCTCAAGGATGCAACATATGCAGTATCCTGTTGTAATGCACAATGAAGGATACAAGTGGAACAACAATTGTGCAAGCGATGCTAGCTGGGCTGTCTGTGCGTGCTATACAGGAGAGTTAGAACAATGTTTGTAAGTGTGGGGCTGTCAGTGATTGCGGACTCAGCGAGTGTGCTATTGCTGTATTAGTAAATTTGCTTACCGGTCCTGGTTTGGGATGTCTTTCAGGCTGGAGGGGTGCCCAAGTATAGGGAATCCGAGTCGGTGTGGGGATCTTCTCTGGCTGACCGTATCCGTGCAGTGTAGGTGGCGAGGCGGCGCACTCGATGACGTCACTCGTTAGCGTGCGTCGCGCCAATGTCCCTCTTTGCTGATGCTGGAGCTTCGTTGTGTGAAGCCGGCCGCTTCAATATACGTCCCCAACTTTGTTGCCCTCCAGGGGGCAAGTGTGGAGAATCTCCTCTTGGCTGAAGAAAAACGTCCCCTCCAGTACCGCCGTAAGTCAGGCGAAGACGATATATATGTATATATTGCTATATACAATCCAAGTCTACCATAGATAGATATTAAATACCTTTTGAATACATACTGGTGACAAGCACCAAAAAACAGTTGCTCTTATCACCTTTGCTAACATGTAGATTCAATTTACTTTATTTTATTGTTATTGTATTGTATTATGTTATATTGTATCAGCCTCAGTGACAAGCATAGTTGATACTGGTTGCAATTTCTTGCTCGTTATACAATACGTATTTATATTCCCAAGATCTATTCAAACCATAGGATTAGTATAGTGTTGTTGGATACTTAAATGCCTAGCAATAATCTAAATGCCCAACAATAAATTGATTTATTCAAATAATTGAAATATTTTCTAAAAAAAAAAAAAATAATAATAGTTTAAATTTGTTTCCAAAAAGTTTGAATTTATTCCCAAAAGTTTATAATATCATATAGGGAATTAAAACCATTGGGGATCCTAGTGGCCAGGGAAAATATCCAAAAAGCCTCCCTCTTAAGGAGCAATTTGTTCAAGTCTCCTCCTCTTTTAGGTTTCTTTAATTTTTCTATTATTTTCCATTTGAAAGTCAAATAAGAGCTGCCATGTACCTGTATAAAGTGTTTGGCTAATTCTGACTTGGCGTCTGCTCTTTTTATATCTGAGAGGTGCTGGCGTATACTTCCCCTAGCCTCTCTGGATGTACATCCAATGTATTGTCTCTCTGAGCATGTACACCAGCCCATATAGACTACAAGTTTTGACCGACAGTTCACACAACTCTCTATCTGGTACTCTTTGGAGGTTACATGAGATTTAAAATTCTCTCCTTTTTCTATAAAGCTACAAGGGATACACTGGCTATAGCCACACCTATACATCCCTTTTGATGTAAGCCAAGAACTGGTTTGGTGGTCAGGTGGTAAATCACTTGGTGACAAAATGTTACCTAAAGTTACACCTTTCCTGTATGAAAATCTGCATCCCTTTTCTACTACTTCTATCAGCCCTTCATCGGCTGCTAACATTGGAAGATGTTTTTTGATAATTTTACAAACTTCATCATAATTAGAAGAGTATTGTGTGACAAATGTAACTTGATCTGTGTTTCGTCTTAGTGCTACTGTCTTAGATGTATCTATCAGTAAGCATTGTCTGTCATTCTCATCCACCTGTTTTTTCACTTTCTCAATTAATTTTTTGTTATATCCTCTGTCATGTAATCGCTTTTTTAAGTCATTGCTATGTTTTTTGTATTCTTGATTGTTAGAACAATTTCTCTTTAGTCTAACAAATTGTCCTTTTGCTATGGACTTCTGTACACTTCCTGGGTGACTACTTTTCCCATGCAAAAGGGTGTTTCCCGAAATCGGTTTTCTGTAATTTGATGTTTCCACTTTTTTAGTCTCACTGTTTGATATTATTTGCAAGTCAAGATAACAAATTGTATTTCTTATCTTGTTTGTGGTGCTTGTCACCGGAATGTATTCAAAATTTATTTAATATCTATCTATGGTAGACTTGGATTGTATATTGTATACAGATACTCGTCGACTTACGACCGCGTTACGTTCTGACCTTCCGGTCGTAAGACGATTTGGACGTAAGTCGGACAAAATACAGATGGCATGTAAATAATATGGTCTATTGTGTGATGTGTTGGGCTGACATTTCATGATTAATAATAACAATAACACCAGAGTTGTTTTAAATAAAATTCCTTTACTAATACAGTATCATCACAGTATGAATAATAAAATAACCTTTACTGTACTGTACCTGTACTGTGCAAATAATAACATAATATTTACTGTGCAAATACTATTACTGTACTGTACCTATACTGTACTGTAATAAAATAACATTTTTTTTTGTACTCTACCTGTAGTACTATGCAAATAATAACATAACATTTTAACATTTACTGTACCTGTACAGTAGTTTGCAGGAACTTTAACACTTATTTTACTTTAAATTTTTTAGAAAAGTAACTGAACTTAAATTTTTCTTTTACTGTACTTTTACAGTTATGTCATCAGAGTTACAGTACAGTATTATCATCTTGGTGAGTTGAGGCTGGAGGGGTTTCAGATGCAGTGTTCTTTTCAAAAAACATGCTGGGCTTTGTTTGACGCGTTTGTTTCTTTTTCTCCTCATAGATTTCACGATAGCCGCGCACAGCTTCCTGAATTTGACGGTCAACCTTGTTAAATCTTTCAACATTCTGGTCCATGTTTTCAAAACAGGAGACAGCTTTATTTAGCAATGTAAAGCCTTCACCCAACCCCTTTGCAGTGAATTTCTTCTCTGGCTCTTCTTCTTCTTTGTCTTCTTCCTCTCTCCTATTTTCCTCTGCAACTCTCTCTGCTTCCAGTTCTATTAGATCTTCATTTGAAAGTTCTTTTGACTCATAATCTAACAGCTCTTCTACATCTTCCACTTCACATTCCAATTCAAGATTGTTTGCAAGTCTTACAATGTTTTCTCGAATTTCATCAAGCTCTTCCTCTGTTTCAAATCTCTCAAATCTGGTCACATATCGTTTTAGGCACTTCTTCCAAATTCCATTCATGCACTTTTCTGTTACATCCTCCCACGCTGCTGCAATATTTTTTATGCACTGAAGAATGTTATAACTTTTCCAAAAATCACGCAATGTTATGTCATCATCAGCATCTGTAGCAGCTATGGCTTGGGCGAATGTAGATCTGAGGTAGTATGCTTTAAACGTGGCAATTGCCCCTTGGTCCATAGGTTGAATGAGTGGTGTTGTGTTAGGTGGCATATAAACCACTTTTACATCAGGATTAAGGTCACCCAGGTGTGGTGGATGTCCAGGTGCGTTGTCTAAAATCATTAAAATTTTGAACGGGATTACTTTCCCTAAGCAATATTCACGAACTTGGGGAATGAAACAGTTAACAAACCAGTCTGTGAACAATGCCTGAGTCATCCACGATTTAGCATTTGACCGGTAATACACAGGCAGCGTGTGCTTATTAATGTTTTTAAATGCACGTGGGTTTTCTGAGCGATAGATAAGAAATGGCTTAAGCTTAAAACCAACAACGTTTCCTCCAAGTAACAAGCTTACACGATCTTTGAATGCTTTAAATCCTGGCATGGTTTTGGATTCTTGGTGAATGTATGTGCGCTCAGGCATCCGTTTCCAGAACAGACCCGTTTCATCAACGTTGAATATTTGTTCAGGTAAATACCCTCCCTCTTGGATTAATTCATCCAAAGTGTCAATGAACTTTGCAGCGGCTTCTGAATCTGCACTTGCTGCTTCTCCTGAAACCCGCACATTATGCAGACTGAATCTTCTTCTAAAACGTTTAAACCATCCAGTGCTTGCCTGGAAATTCTCTTTGTAATCCTCACCAGCTTTCTCCTTTAAAGTCTCAAACAAACTTTTAGCCTTCATCTGAATTGTTAGAAGGCTTATGGGTGTACGTTTTTGTATTTGATCTTCTATCCACAACATTAATAATTTCTCCATTTCATGAATGGGCCCTTGACGTTGTTTTGTTATTATTGTTGATTTCATTGGTGCGGAACCTTTTACAGCTTCACGTATGCGTTCCTTGTCCTTAATGATTGTGGAAACTGTGGAATGCGACAGTTTCATATCACGGGCAATCGCATTCACTTTTTTACCTTCGTCATACTGCTTTATTACTTTCATTTTTAACTCCAAATCAAGAGCTTTCCTCTTCTTTGTAGCCTCTTTGCCACTACACGGTACCGGCCTTTTGGACTGTGACATGGTCAGACCCATACAAAGGCTGCTGCTTACAGTCACTTCTCATCACACACAAGCACCGCCTTTGCGCACACAAGCAGTCTTGCTGATGGTCGTAAGTACCGCCTTTGCGACCGATGGTCGTAAGTACCGCCTTTGCGCACACAAGCACTGCCTTGCCCCTTTACGCACATACGCAAATAAGCATCACCCTCAGTGCGACCGATGGACGTAAGTACCGCCTTTGCGCACACAAGCACTTCCTTGCCCCTTTACGCACATACGCAAATAAGCATCACCCTCAGCGCGACCGATGGACGTAAGTACCGCCTTTGCGACCGATGGTCGTAAGTACCGCCTTTGCGACCGGTACCGCCTTTGCGCACGTATCGCCTCTTCAGTGCGACCGATAGTCGTAAGTACGGATGGCCGTAAGTCGCATAGGTCGTAAGTCGACGAGTATCTGTATAGTAATATATCTCAATAATCTCAGGTTCTCTGAAGTAAAAATTAGTGGTAAAGCAAAATTAAAAATGACAGCTAATAGATTCAGTGTGATGGCTGCATGATGTGGGAGTGCACATTTTACACGTAACCATTAATGGGCCAAATTACAAGTGGCGTGCAATTTAGTGCTTTCGCTTGTGCACAAACACCACTTATGAGGAAAACTCGACTCGCATTAACTTCAGAACTGCTGATATTGTGACCACATTAATGCATTCGCCCCATATACTTTAATGGAGTGCACATTAAAAAACAAAACTAACACTTACCATTCACACCCGCTAATCTGACACCAAGTTAGACTTATAGCGCTAAACCCAAAAGTCTTTATTAATATTTTACATTCGAATGTTCTTCACATAGAAAAAAAAAATATTTTTATTTTTAAATTTATATTTCTATATATATGATTCTTTTGTAAAAATAAATAAATATATACAATATATATGTATATATATATATATATATATATATATATATATATATATATATATATATATATATATATATATATATGTATACCTATACTGTATCTACTGTATCTATATGAATATATAGGTATATATATATATATATATATATATATATATATATATATGTATATATAATATACCATTATAAGGAAGGGCTAATTAAAAATTATGACAAAAGCCAAAGTGTGACACAGGCTGCACCAGAAATCTATACTTTATTTACAGCTTTATAAACTCAGTGGAATTTCTCTTTTTACAGAGTGCAACTGTGTAGCTGATACATAGACAAAGGATACACTCATGAAAGCAAAAATATATATCTAAACAGACGTCTGTTATATTATTTAACACCTTTGAACAAAACATAAACCCTAGATAACATGTCTAAAAGAAATGGGAAAAACTAAAGATGCATACAGAATACATGAGGCAAACTGTAAATTATGTTATTATATGCTGGAGCGCTTAAGTGCCTAGGCACGCACCTTCGTATTGTCCCAAAAATAGACCGCTAAATTGGATGAAAGTTAACAGGTGTAGGGAGCACTTAGTGCAACTGCACGCTCCAATCCAGAATGAAAGAAATAAACAAACAGTTCCTGTATGTCACAGATAAAGCTTAAATTTACCAAAATCTTTGGTCTGTGGGAGATTTAACCCAGTAGCCTCTTTGCTCGATTGAGGTCTAGATTAGGACCCTCTTTTCCAGACTTGGTTTTATCACTTGTACTGTGTCTTTCTTGTTATGAGTGTAATCCTTTTTGACAGTGATTTTACTCTTCTCCTGAGTCCGCTTTTGAGTATTAAATCAACTCACTTGATACACAGACACCACATGGAGGGCTTGGTTCTCCTTCACCAAACAGCTCACAGGTGAGTAACAATTACAAGGTTGATGACGTGTTTCGCCCCTCCCCTTAATGGGCCGTCTTTGGGGCTTCGTCAGAAAGCAACCTGATTCCTTTCCTTGGCTTTTATAGCCTAATTTCAACTTGCTAGAGGGATGGAGTTAAAAGTACATATACTCTGCTATGTAACATGGCACACAGTGAGGAGTAACATGTTACATCATTTTTCGTACCTTTGTGTATACTTAAACCTGAAAAAATACAACTACTTACAAACATATAAAATTAATGTATGTATTAGGATATTGGACAATCATCATACATGAAACAAAATAGCAACACTGTAACATATTGTTGCATATTTTCACCTGAGTCTATGTATCGCTACATCTTTGCCAGTAGGAGAAAATACATGTTTAAATTTGACAAGTGTATTGCGTTCAGTCTAAAAACCTATTGTCAGTAGATTATAGAGTTTTTTTCCAAAAACTTGCAAATTCCAGCTTCTCATTTAAACCATTTGGTGAGAGTGTATTTAACACATCCATTTGGACTTTTTCTGAAGCAAGATTTTGTCAATGTTACCTCCTCTCCTTTTGGGTTTAACCTGTTCAATGTCAATCACTGTCAAATTGTCTGAGTTAGACTTATGTTTTTCTGCGAAATGTCTCCCTATGGGACTGTCTATGTTTATTTGTTTGATGTCATATCTATGCTCTCTCACTCTATCTTTCAGTTCTCTTGTTGTTTTTCCGACGAAAAAAAGCAGACATGAACAGGATAGGAGGTAAATCCCCCCTGTGGAGTTACAGTTTATCCACTGCTTTATTTTAAAGACATGATTCACGTCTGTATTAAACGTTTTGGTTCGTGTCATATGACTGCAATAAACACACCTCCCACAAGGCTGACTACCTGTCCTGAATCGGCTGCTTGTCAGCCAATTTTGTGTTGGTGTACCCCTTACATACTCGCTATGGACAAGGGAGTCTTTGAGGCTCAATGCTCTTTTTGCTGTTATTTGGGGATAATCAGAAATAATCCCATCTAAGGAATTATCTGCTTGTAAAATGTGCCAATTCTTTTTAAGAAATGTTCTAATCTTATCCCAGTGGCTATTATACCTGGTGATGACCCTAACTGTGTTATCATCCTTTTTTTATTTAGGATTTAGCATTTCCTGTCTGGAGCTTTTTCTAGCCCGTGTCCAGACTTTTTTCACCTGCCTATCAGAATAACATCTGGCTTTAAATCTAAGTTCCATATCTTCTGCATTCTTTTCAAAAGATGCCTCTGTGGAACAGTTCCTCTTCAATCTTAGGAACTGCCCAATCGGTATGGCATCCTTGAGTGTCCTGGGGTGGTGACTCTGGGCATGTAAGAGGCTATTGGTTGCTGCCTCCTTTCTATAGACCTCTGTGACCAAACTATTTCTATGCTTCCTAATTTTCAGGTTTAGAAAGGAAGTTTCTACGTCGTTAATTTCACAAGTGAGAAAAATATTAAGAGAATTGTCATTAAGAATGTTAACAAAGGTATTTACTTGTTCTGCAGTCCCTTCCCACAGGATAAACACATCATCCACATATCTCATCCAGAGTACCACGTGTGACTCCACCCACTCGCTTAGTTTGGTGAACACTTCATTCATCTTCCACCAGCCTAAATGAAGGCACGCATAGGTGGGGGCACACGTAGCACCCATGGCTGTTCCTCTTTCTTGCCGGTATAATCTACCATCAAAAACAAAAATATTATTAGTCAAAATAAACTCAAGTAGTTTCACTGTATAGTCTGTATGATGCTTAAAGTCTGTCCCTCTTGTATCAAGATAATATCTTGCAGTATTGATACCTACTTGATGAGGTATAGAAGAGTAAAGAGACTCTACATCTAGAGTAGTAGTAGGATTACACTCGTAACAAGAAAGACACAGTACAAGTGATAAAACCAAGTCTGGAAAAGAGGGTCCTAATCTAGACCTTAATCGAGCAAAGAGGCTACTGGGTTAAATCGCCTACAGACCGGTAAATTTAAGCTTAATCTGTGACATACAGGAACTGTCTGTTTATTTCTTGCATTCTGGATTGGAGCGT
This sequence comes from Bombina bombina, assembly GCF_027579735.1. Lineage (NCBI taxonomy): Eukaryota > Metazoa > Chordata > Amphibia > Anura > Bombinatoridae > Bombina > Bombina bombina. The sequence continues at coordinate 142,406,610 of NC_069506.1, forward strand.
GCAGTTGCACTAAGTGCTCCCTACACGTACTAACTTTCATCCAATTTAGCGGTCTATTTTTGGGACAATACGTGGCTAGGCACTTAAGCGCTCCAGCATATAACATAATTTACAGTTTGCCTCATGTATTCTGTATACGTCTTTAGTTTTTCCCATTTCTTTTAGACACGTTATCTAGGGTTTATGTTTTGAACAAAGGTGTCAAATAATATAACAGACATCTGTTTAGATATATATTTTTGCTTTGATGAGTGTATCCTTGGTCTATGTATCAGCTACACAGTTGCACTCTGTAAAAATAGAAATTTCACTGAGTTTATAAAGCTGTAAATAAAGTATATGTTTTTGGTGCAGCCTGTGTCACACTTTGGCTTTTGTCATAATATTTCATTAGCCCTTCCTTTTAATGGTATATTATTATAATATTTTGTGACTGCTTGCACAATTACCTTTGGTATAATTCCCCAAAAAGCCTAAATGAGTGCCGCCAACCCCATTAATAGTTATATATATATATATATATATATATATATATATATATATATATTGTTACGGTTACCCTTAGTCTCGCTGAGAGATGGACCGCTTAGTAGCCTGGATCCCTATTGCTAAAGAGGGGAGAAGCTGCTTTCCATAGTATTCTATATGAGTCTCGCAAATATAGAATAATCTCCCTTAGCTGCAGTACAGCTAGGATACCCTTCTGCCCACAAAAACGAGTCAACGCTGCGATTGAGGGTCAAACAAGAACTCAGGACTGGGATGCCCAGCCTGCTTTTTATTAAGGTTACATGCACACAGGGCACTCCCAGGGGGGGGGGGGGGGAAGCACAAAATCCCCCATCACACAGTTAGATAGAGAGCAATGTCCTTTGACAGGCCACAATAGGATTACAGTACTTAAGATAACAAGTTTACAAGTTCATCTTATCAATTAGCAGTCTGGCTCCAGAGGTGATTAGACATAAGTTTCTAAAAGCTGAAAAAAAGTTAACTCTTTATGAAATGATACTTGTTACGGTTTTCTTGGAGCCCTTCTTAGGCGCTGGCTTGGCTGGTTCAGGCATTGCTGCTGGGAAATAAGCTCTTCACAACAAAATAACTAATGCTTCTGTAACAGTGCTCCCTTTCTGTGGAACACTCTGGCAGACACGGTCTGACCCCTTTTCGGGGCAGACTAAGGCTGTCCAGACTGCTGGTTATGCGGGGCTGAGGTCGGTTTGTCTGGACAACCCGTCGGCGTTGCCATTCTGTTTCCCAGGTCTGTAAGTAATGGTGAAATTGAAGGGTTGCAACGATAAGCTCCAACGTAATAGCCTGCCGTTATCTCCAGAGACCCGGTTCAGCCACACTAACGGGTTATGGTCGGTGACCAGGGTGAACTCCTGACCATATAAATAGGGAGTCAATTTCTTTAATGCCCACACCAAAGCCAAACACTCCTTTTCGACCGCTTCATAGCTGACTTCGCGGGGCAAGAGCTTCCGGCTGATGTAGGCAACTGGATGCTCCCCTCCATCTTCGCCTACTTGGCTGAGGACGGCTCCCAGCCCGAACATGGAAGCATCTGTATGGACGATAAAACGTTTGTTAAGGGCTGGGGCCGCCAAGACAGGAGCGTTAATTAGAGCATTTTTGAGAGCCTGGAAAGCCGTTTCACAGTGGGGAGACCACAGGACCTGTCGAGGTAAGTTCTTCTTGGTCAAGTCAGTCAGGGGTTTGGCAAGTGTGCTGTAGTCTGGTACGAACCGTCTATAGTACCCTGCCGTGCCCAGGAAGGCTAGGACCTGAGTCTTAGTGATAGGGGTGGGCCAATTGGCGACAGCTTCTATCTTGGCCGGCTCTGGTCGCTGCTTTCCACACCCCACCCGGTGACCCAGGTACTGTACCTCGGCCATCCCAAAGTGGCATTTTTCTGGCTTCAGAGTCAGGCCAGCAGCCCGGATCTGATCCAGAACCATTCCTACATGAGCTAAGTGGTCCTCCCAGGACTCACTGTGGATCGCTATGTCGTCCAGGTAGGCGCAAGCAAAACTCTGGAAGCCATCCAGGAGCCTATCCACCAAGCGCTGGAATGTAGCTGGGGCATTCTTCATCCCAAACGGCATTACCCTAAACTGATATAAGCCGAATGGGGTGACGAATGCCGACTTGGGGATAGCCTCTGGGGCCAGGGGAATCTGCCAGTAACCTTTGCAGAGGTCAATAGTGGTCAGGTAATTTCCCCTGGCTATACGATCGAGTAGCTCGTCTACCCTGGGCATAGGGTAAGCGTCCGTCACGGTTTTTTCATTGAGCCTCCGATAGTCTACGCAGAACCGGGTGGTCCCATCTTTCTTGGGCACCAAGACAACTGGGGAGGCCCAGGGACTATCGGAGGGCTCAATTACCCTGAGCTGGAGCATCTCATCGATCTCCTTCTTCATTCCTGTCCTAACTGCTTCGGGGATTCGGTACGGAGCCTGGCGCAAGGGAGCTTGTCCCGGAGTATCTACCTGGTGGGTGGTTAAAGTAGTGTACCCTGGCTTCGGGGAGAAGGTGAGGTGTTTGGACTGGAGGAGTTGGCTGAGCTGCTCCCTTTCAGTGGGGCTAAGTCGGTCTCCTATCTGAACCTGAGCCACTATACCTGTGGGGAGACTCTTTTCTAATAGGTCTGGAATGGGTAGACTGTCGGGGTCTTCCTGAGGGGAACAACATACGGCCGTCACGTTCTCTGGTCGCTCAAAATATTCCTTGAGCATGTTTACATGGAATGTCTTTCTAAGATTGTTGTCATGGCAGCTAGCTATCACATAAGTGGTGTCTCCCCTTTTCTCTACGATCTGGTAGGGACCCTGCCAGGACGCCTGCAATTTGTCTGTCTTCACCGGCTTAAGTACTAACACCTTTTGTCCTATGGTGAAGATTCTCTTTCGGGCCCCCCGATCGTACCATACTTTCTGTCTTCTCTGGGCCAACTGGAGATTAGCCCGCACGGATTTGGCTAATTGCTCCATTCGGTCCCTGAGTTCCAGCACGTATGGCACAATGGGGACACCGTCAGCCTCCATCTCTCCCTCCCAGTGCTCCCGGATCAGGTTTAGGGGTCCCCGTACCTTTCTTCCGTAGAGCAACTCGAAGGGAGAGAACCCTGTCGTTTCCTGGGGCACCTCCCGATAAGCAAATAGGAGGTGCGGCAGGAAGCGTTCCCAGTCTCGGTATTCCTGAGTGAACGTCTTGAGCATTTGCTTGAGGGTCCCATTGAACCTCTCACACAGCCCGTTCGTCTGGGGGTGGTATGGGGAGCTCAGGAGGGACTTAATTTTGCAAACCTGCCAGAGTTGTTGGGTCAATTCAGCCGTAAATTGGGTGCCTCGGTCGGATAGGATTTCTTTTGGAAATCCTACCCGGGAGAACACCTGTACTAGTGCATTCGCTACCGTATCCGCTTGTATGTTGGATAGGGCGACAGCCTCTGGGTACCTGGTAGCGTAGTCCACTACGGTAAGAATGTAGCGCTTACCGGAGGGACTAGGGGTAGCCAGTGGTCCCACTAGGTCAATAGCAACCCGGCTGAAGGGTTCCTCTACAATGGGCATATTTACTAGATGGGCTTTAGGGTGATCGCCTCGCCTTCCTACTCGTTGACACACATCGCAGGTGTTACAGTAAGTTCTAACGTCAGCGTGCACCCCTGGCCAAAAGAACGTGTGAGTAATGCGGTGTAGGGTACGGGTTACGGCTAGGTGGCCTGCTAAGGGGATGTCGTGGCCTATCTTGAGGATTTCTTGACGGTATTTGTGGGGCACTACCAGCTGTCGCCTACGCTGTCCCCTTTTCTCTGTCCAGCGGTATATTTTCCCTTTTTCCCATAAGAATGTTTCGTTATCTGCCCCGCCCCCTCCGGTCTCTGCTCGTTCCCGGTACTTTTGTAAAGTCGGGTCAGTCTTAGACTCTGTCTCGAAAGCATCTGGGGTGTCCCAGGGTATGGGGCCTAACATGTCAGGCAAGGTCGGGGTAGGTCTTACCTGTGTCTCCCGCACTGGTGAGAGCTCTCGCTCCATCCGGGCTTGGGCCCGTGTAGTCACTGGGTCCGCCTCGTTGTTGCATACTGGAGCATAGGCAGAAGTCATGGGGCCCAAATCGTTGCCCAGTAGTACTTCGGCAGGTAAATTATCCATTATGCCCACGTTCACAGCCCCCTTTCCCGCTCCCCAATCAAGATGCACTTGAGCTGTTGGAATTTTGTACACATCCCCCCCCGCCACTCTAACGGCCACAGTCTGTCCGGATCGCTTGTGCTCTGGCACCAAATGACTCTGTACCAGCGTGATAGTAGCCCCTGTGTCTCTCAATCCCTCTGTAGATCGCCCCTCGAGCCATACCTTCTGCCGATGGTGCTGGCGGTTATCTGAGGCAGCATATACAGGGTCCACCTCGTGAAGCGGCCCCACATATCCCTCCATAGGGGCCTCTTGGTTAACACAGAGGGCCCGGGCCGGACGATAGGACCCAGAGGGGTAATTGTAATTCCTGGGTGTCTGGTGCGTATTAAGGGGGCAGCTAGCCATGAAATGCCCTGGTTGCTTGCATCGGTGGTAAGTCGGTCTGGGACGCTCAGAGCTGTTATTGTGTGGTCCTGAGTGTCGGACGGGCCCTGTGGGCACCGGGGCTCGGAATTCAGCACGAGGGGGTGCACGGTAAACCTCTCTGGGTTCGACCCGTGCTGGAGCTCGGTAGTTCATGGGTTCGTGAAGACGGGAGTCATAATGTTCATCGGCCAATTTGGCTGCTTCTTCTAAGGTAGAAGGCCGCCTGTCTCGCAGCCATTCCTTCCCTTGCTGTTCCATGCCATTATAAAAATGTTCTAAGAGAAACAATTGTAAAATTTCCTCACCAGTCACCGCTTTACTTCCGCTCAGCCAGTGATTTGCCGCTCTCCGCATTCGGTGTGCCCATTCCATATGGGTATCGTTAGGCTTCTTTTTCGTGCCCCGAAACTGTCGGCGATACGTGTCCAGAGTTACAGCGTACCGTCGCAACAGTGTCTCCTTAACTAGCTCATACTGTGTCACTTCCTCAGCACCCAGAGTACGAAAGGCTTCCAGGGCTCGCCCGGATAGTTTCCCAGACAATATTGTGGGGCACTCTCTGTTGGGAATCTGGTGCAGGGCACATTGCCTTTCGAAGTCCGCCAAATATTCATCAATCCCTGTCTCGCTCTCTAGGAAGGGTCGAAATGCCGCATAGGGTATCTTGGGCCTCCCAGCATTTTCGACAGGGATGATTACCTGCGGGGCTTCAGCATTGCGGTGTGCGTTCGCTAGGTTGAGTTCGTGGGCTCGAGTCTCTCGTATATCCTCGTCCGCCTCCGCCATCAACTGCTGTACCAATTCCATGGAGGGGTTCGGCCCGTATAATGAGAGCCTTTCCCGAACAATCCTGGTTTTTTCGTCACTAATCGTGGTCGGTGTTTCCGCCATTGTGAAGCTCTGATCCAGTTCGGTCAATTCTGCAATCAGCTCTCTCCTCGGCCGGTTGCTGGCGTACCCCCCTCTGCTTTCAAGTAAATCCTTTAGGGTTGTACGCTTCAATTTTTCGTAAGCGCTCTCCATCCGTTCTGTACCTCTCCTAGGAAATCCAGGAAAATCCCGCCGCTGCCGCCAAATGTTACGGTTACCCTTAGTCTCGCTGAGAGATGGACCGCTTAGTAGCCTGGATCCCTATTGCTAAAGAGGGGAGAAGCTGCTTTCCATAGTATTCTATATGAGTCTCGCAAATATAGAATAATCTCCCTTAGCTGCAGTACAGCTAGGATACCCTTCTGCCCACAAAAACGAGTCAACGCTGCGATTGAGGGTCAAACAAGAACTCAGGACTGGGATGCCCAGCCTGCTTTTTATTAAGGTTACATGCACACAGGGCACTCCCGGGGGGGGGGGGGGGGGAAAGCACAAAATCCCCCATCACACAGTTAGATAGAGAGCAATGTCCTTTGACAGGCCACAATAGGATTACAGCACTTAAGATAACAAGTTTACAAGTTCATCTTATCAATTAGCAGTCTGGCTCCAGAGGTGATTAGACAATAGTTTCTAAAAGCTGAAAAAAAGTTAACTCTTTATGAAATGATACTTGTTACGGTTTTCTTGGAGCCCTTCTTAGGCGCTGGCTTGGCTGGTTCAGGCATTGCTGCTGGGAAATAAGCTCTTCACAACAAAATAACTAATGCTTCTGTAACATATATATATATATAATCCTCAAAAATGAAATGCACTCACAGGTCTTTTTAGTCAAAGTGAAAACAAAGTCTTGTTTATTGATGTAACGTTTTCAGGGATATCTTCCCCTTCATCAGCATAACATACAAGTGAAAATGTGAACAATATATACATGCACACAAATTAAGAAAACAAATTAACAAGCAATACCTGTGTGTAATCAGTGAACACAAACGCCACAGCATCGTGCTGGAACGCAAGCCATGCGTTCCAGGTAATGTGAAAACCCGGAAGTGCTGTATATCTTAGCACATCCGGTATGTGAATGTCAAAATAACGTTAATTCAGATCCAGATTGATCGAATTCTAAATTTATTCTATGAACCTACATTGGAGTGCACATCCATCCTGGGGAACCAGATTCCAATGTGTTCAAATGTGTAAATATCAATTTATATAATAGTAAGTAATAAACGTGCCAAAAATAAACATTAGGCAATGCATCAATCAATAATGCGTGAAAAAACAAAGAAAGACAGAAGCGCCCACCGCATCTAAGTGCAGATTAAATGTGTAACTTTAATATTAACATATAACAAGAATCGTACTTACAATATAAAAAGCATATACAAGCCGTGTATGGTTGATACGTGAAACAGTCCCAAGTTCTGGCGTTTGCAGCTCCGATACCACTATTTCCAAGATGGAGCGTCTGTGACTCGGCTGTAGAGGGGTGTGTTCACAGTTTGACTCTAGGCTGACTCGCTATAGATTGTGTAGCGATATTAAGTAATGCCGTCCCAGTCTATGTTAAAAGCCGCCTCCACGTTAGGACCACTACTTGAGCGTAGTATACCGGGTCCCCCTTGGAGTCAATGAAATGACAGTAATTTGCTGTGTAAAAAATGTTCTTAGGTCCTCAGCCCACTTAGTGTTTGCGTATTCAATTACAGACGCTAACAGTGGCCTCACAGAAACCTAATACTGCACACTATGGCCTAGATTTGGAGTTTGGCGTTAGCCGTGAAAACCAGCGTTAGAGGCTCCTAACGCTGGTTTTAGGCTAACTCTGGTATTTGGAGTCACTCAAAAAAGGGTCTAACGCTCACTTTTCAGCCGCGACTTTTCCATACCGCAGATCCCCTTACGTAAATTGCGTATCCTATCTTTTAAATGGGATTTTTCTAACTCCGGTATTTAGAGTCGTGTCTGAAGTGAGCATTAGAAATCTAACGACAAAACTCCAGCCGCAGGAAAAAAGTCAGTAGTTAAGAGCTTTCTGGGCTAACGCCGGTTTATAAAGCTCTTAACTACTGTACTCTAAAGTACACTAACACCCATAAACTACCTATGTACCCCTAAACCGAGGTCCCCCCACATCGCCGCCACTCGATTAATTTTTTTTAACCCCTAATCTGCCGACCGCCAACTTCGTTATACTTATGTACCTCTAATCTGCTGCCCCTAACACCGCCGACCCCTATATTATATTTATTAACCCCTAACCTGCCCCCCACAATGTCGCCGCCAGCTACCTACACTTATTAACCCCTAATCTGTCGAGCGGACCGCACCGCTACTATAATAAAGTTATTAACCCCTAATCCGCCTCACTAACCCTATAATAAATAGTATTAACCCCTAATCTGCCCTCCCTAACATCGCAGACACCTAACTTCAATTATTAACCCCTAATCTGCCGACTGGAGCTCACCGCTATTCTAATAAATGTATTAACCCCTAAAGCTAAGTCTAACCCTAACACTAACACCCCCCTAAGTTAAATATAATTTTAATCTAACGAAATTAATTAACTCTTATTAAATAAATTAATCCTATTTAAAGCTAAATACTTACCTGTAAAATAAATCCTAATATAGCTACAATATAAATTATAATTACATTGTAGCTATTTTAGGATTAATATTTATTTTACAGGCAACTTTGTAATTATTTTAACCAGGTACAATAGCTATTAAATAGTTAAGAACTATTTAATAGTTACCTAGTTAAAATAATTACAACATTACCTGTAAAATAAATCCTAACCTAAGTTACAATTAAACCTAACACTATACTATCATTAAATTAATTAAATAAAATAACTACAATTACCTACAATTAAACCTAACACTACACTATAAGTAAATTAATTAAATACAATATCTACAAATAACTACAATGAAATAAACTAACTAAAGTACAAAAAATAAAAAAGAACTAAGTTACAAAAAATAAAAAAATATCTACAAACATAAGAAAAATATTACAACAATTTTAAACTAATTACACCTACTCTAAGCCCCCTAATAAAACAACAAAGCCCCCCAAAATAAAAAATGCCCTACCCTATTCTAAATTACTAAAGTTAAAAGCTCTTTTACCTTACCAGCCCTGAACAGGGCCCTTTGCGGGGCATGCCCCAAGAAGTTCAGCTCTTTTGCCTGTAAAAAAAACATACAATACCCCCCCCAACATTACAACCCACCACCCACATACCCCTAATCTAACCCAAACCCCCCTTAAATAAACCTAACACTAAGCCCCTGAAGATCTTCCTACCTTATCTTCACCATACCAGGTTCACCGATCCGTCCTGAAGAGCTCCTCCGATGTCCTGATCCAAGCCCAAGCGGGGGGCTGAAGATGTCCATGATCCGGTAGAAGTCTTCATCCAAGCGGGGCAGAAGAGGTCTTCCATCCAATTGAAGTCTTCATCCAAACAGGGCAGAAGAGGTCTTCCATCCGATTGAAGTCTTCATCCAGGCGGCATCTTCTATCGACATCCATCTGGAGCTGAGCGGCAGCATCCTGAAGACCTCCGACGCGGAACATCCATCCTGGCCGACGACTGAACGACGAATGACGGTTCCTTTAAATGACGTCATCCAAGATGGCGTCCCTCAAATTCCGATTGGCTGATAGGATTCTATCAGCCAATCGGAATTAAGGTAGGAATATTCTGATTGGCTGATGGAATCAGCCAATCAGATTTAGCTCGCATTCTATTGGCTGATCGGAACAGCCAATAGAATGCGAGCTCAATCTGATTGGCTGATTGTATCAGCCAATCGGATTGAACTTGATTCTGATTGGCTGATGTTTGTAGATATTTTTTTATTTTTTGTAACTTAGTTCTTTTTTATTTTTTGTACTTTAGTTAGTTTATTTCATTGTAGTTATTTGTAGATATTGTATTTAATTAATGTATTGATAGTGTAGTGTTAGGTTTAATTGTAGGTAATTGTAGGTATTTTATTTAATTAATTTAATGATAGTATAGTGTTAGGTTTAATTGTAACTTAGGTTAGGATTTATTTTACAGGTAATTTTGTACAAATAGAGGGGGAAATTACTAGCCCTGCAATAGACATGTAATATCATATTATCCCCTCACTGACTTTCATTATTGATACAATGTGATATGTATTTCTGGGACAGGTTGTATCCCACCCCCTAATACATAATATCAGAGAATCACTTGATGTAATATTCCTTATCTTAATGACTACAGAATGTAACGATGCATATCTTTGCTCATAACCAGTATCCTAGAAGAGGAATTGTTACATTCCGCATATTATTCATATGTCCCCTATACATATACAAATACAAAGGGAAAACTAATTTCAGCAGGAATGTGGAGCCGGATATGCCTTTGTTTTTAGGTCTAGGAGAACAATGGGTGGTAACCCACTGAGGTGGGGTATGTTGGCTTAATGGTGCAAGAGGATCACGTTAATGACCCAGATGTACCATAGGACCCGACTGAGAGACAGTAGGTCTACCCTCCACAGGGCCTGGCCCACAGCTCTTTCCCGGTCCAAACCAACTCCCAATTCTCACGTACCCCAAGTATGTGTCTCCAACCTAGGTAAGCATCTTAAAATCCGGTGGTGAGTTTAGGCCACCTGGGATTACCGTGCCCAGACGGTACATCCACTCGGCTTCTCGTTGGAGTAGTGTCTTATCCCGGTCACCACCCCTGTCCAGGCAGGGGATATGATCAATTAGAATGTATCTAATGGAGGATACTTGGCAACCCATTTGGGCACAGTGCCTTGCCACCGGCTGTTCGGATTCCCCTGACGTGAGAGCCAGTCGAATTGCCCGTCTGTGGTTGGCCATCCTCTCCCGAAGTGTGCCTATAGTTTTTCCCACATAGAACCAGTCACATGGGTAAAACAACAAGTAAGCCACATGAGTGGTAGTGCATGTGATGGAATGCTTGATGGAGAAAACTTTATTGGTATGAGGGTGATGAAATGTCTTAGTGGAGATGAGCCCATTACACGTAGTAAATCCCAAACACCTGTAAGATCCTTTGACATTCCTATACGTCTTATTCTGGTAGCAATTCTTTGGGTCCGTCTTGACCAGGATGTCCCGTAAATTGGTACCCCACTTATATGCTATCATCGGAGTGAGGTCTTTAGTAAAGACCAGTTTTGGATCCGATTGTACCAAGGGCCAATGTTGTCTCAAGGCCTTTCCTGCTTCCGTCATGTTGGGAGCAAACATAGTGGCCATGATTAGTATTTTGATTCACAAGCTGTAGTACCCTTATTAATGAGGCTGTCCTGTGTAGACCCCATCACCTCCTGTAATATATTTATTTCACCATACGTGCCTTGTAACCTCTTTGAAGGAATTATGTCCCTCATCAATTGCAGCTGGGAGACCCCTGTGGCTCTATTAGAGTTATTTTGAATTACCCTAATGAACTGTGACTTAATGATACCCTTGAGTAATGTCAGGGGGTGGCAACTAGTAGCATTCAATAGAGAGTTACGGTTGGTAGGTTTACTATAAAGCGTAGTGCCCAGAGTATGTTCCTATCTAAATATGTTTAAATCTAGGAAATGTATCTGTGTGTCACTATGTGACATCTTGAACCTTACCGGTGTCTAAGTATCATTGAATTTGTCAAACCATTCCAGCAGTGCCTGTTGTCCCCCCTGCCAGACCAGGAAGATGTCGTCAATGTACCTGACGTAAAAAATGATAGAAGATGTGTCAGTGTGCCACAAATGTTCATTTTCAAATTGGGACATGTAAATGTTGGCGTATGATGGGGCCATATTAGACCCCATCACCGTGCCTGCTGTCTGTAAGTAAAATTTGCTCTCAAACCGGAAGTAATTTCGGTTTAGGCAATACTCCAACAGAGTCAAAAAGTACTCCACCGGGGGTCCCTCATAGGACATGCTTCTCACCAGATAATCACTGACTGCGGTTAAACCTGCCTGATGAGGGATGATGGTTTAGAGGCTGTTGACATCCAACATGACTAGGATGTCACCAGCCTCCACTTCCACCTCCCTCGTCTTACGGATCAGATCTGTGGTATCCAGAATATATGATTGGTTGTTTTTTACAGTGGGCTGGAGTAGAATATCTATAAATTGGGCTACAGGTTGTGTCAGTGATTGAATAGCGGAGATGATGGGTCGCCCTGGTGGATGCTCCAGGGTCTTATGAATTTTAAGGATTGTGTATAGAATGGGGATCTTGGGGTATTGTGTAGTACAAAACTCATATATCTGATCCGATATGTATCCCTGCTCAAAGCCTAGTTTCAGAATGTTGTCTAGTTCTTGTTTGAACCTAAAAGTGGGGTCATGTTTCAGAAGTTCATAGGTAGCAGGGTCCACCATCTGTTGCAAGATGTCCGCCCTATAATCCACATAGTCCATCAAAACGATTGCCCCGCCCTTGTCCGCAGGGCGGATGACTAGAGAGTGGTCATCTTGCAACGATCGGATAGCTTTTCTCTCATCATCAGATAGATTGTGTTTCCAGGCCCTATGTGTCCTCTCAAATTCCATGTCCTGTGTGATTAATCTCATGAATGTCTTTGTGCTGGCACTACTGTTTTGGGGTTCAAAAGTACTCATCTTTTTACACCTTTGTGTGGGGTTGTGGATTTCCTCTCTTACTGGTAGGTGTTGAAAATGCTCTTTAATATATATATATATATATATATATATATAAAGATATATATCAGAATATATATTTAAAAATGCAAAGACTATATTCTACTGTGTAAAGAAAATAGAAATGTAAAATATTTAAAGTAAATACACAATAAAATGCATTAAACAATATTAAAATTGATTAAATATGATTATTATTTGTTTTAAGGTATTTAAGTGGAAAGGGCTCCAAAGTGTGTGTGTGTGTATATATATATATATATATATATACTGTGAATCTGCTGGTGAGTGCCAGGTTTTATGCGTGTTGTGTTGATAATGTTTGTAATGCTTCGCTGCGGGCCTGTCACCCAGGCTTCTCTGGGTTTAACTGCCTGGGTTGCTGCGAACTTTGCAGCTGTCTGTCAGTGTTCAGGGCTGTGGAGTTTGCTGTGGCTTAAGATGTGTACTCAGTCCAGTCTGTGAGTGCGGTCCATTCCTGTGTTTTGTATTTACATAGGGGAGGTTACAAAAGCCTGTGTCACCCTAGGAGGTTCCCAGTTGGTTTGTTTGGAAGTATGCATTGTGTGGGTGCTGGTTTAGGGTCCCAGGAAGGGGGAGACTTTGTCGGGTCCTGGGCTTGATCCTTTGGTGCCAAATGTAACTGACTTCCTCCAGTTTTGCTTTTAAACATTGCTGTGAATATGCTGGCGAGTGCCAGGTTTTCTGTGTGTTGTGTTGATAATGTTTGTAATGTTTCCCTGTGGGCCTGTCACCCAGGCTGCTCTGGGGTTAACTTCCTGGGTTGCTGGCAACTTTGCAGCTGTCTGTCAGTGTTCAGGACTGTGGAGTTTGCTGTGGCCTAGGATGTGTTCCCAGTCCAGTCTGTGAGTGCGGTCCATTCCTGTGTTTTGTATTTACATAGGGGAGGTTACAAAAGCCTGTGTCACCCTGGGAGGTTCCCAGTTGGTTTGTTTGGAAGTTTGCATTGTGTGGGTGCTGGTTTAGGGTCCCAGGAAGGGGGAGACCTTGTTGTGGTCCTGGGCTTAATCCTTTGGTGCCCAATGTAACTGACTTCCCTGAGTTTTGCTTTTAAACATTACTGTGAATCTGCTGGCGAGTGCCAGGTTTTCTGTGTGTTGTGTGTATATATATATATATATATATATATATATATATATATATATATATATATATATATATATACAAAACACGGAAGGGAACTGCACTCTCATACCGGACCGGGTACACATCCCATGACCCTGCAACATGCTCAGCCCTGGGTGCCACTGGCACTCACAGGAAGCTGTGCTGTCCCCAGAGCCACAAGCAGTTAACCCCAGACAGGTCTGGGTGCAAGAACCATAGGGAAAATTACAAAACAAATTAATACAACACACAGAGAAAACCCAGCACTCACTTACAAGCTCTCAGTTAAGATTTAAAAGCAAAAAGGGAAAGGTTAGTTACCACATCTGGCCAAATGGGACAAGCTCAGGTACCACTGCTTGTGGCTATGGGGACAGCACAGCTTCCTGTGAGTGCCAGTGGCACCCAGGGCTGAGCATGTTGCAGGGTCATGGGATGTGTACCCGGTCCGGTATGAGAGTGCAGTTCCCTTCTGTGTTTTGTATATGTCTAGGGTGATTACATATTCCTGTGCACCCTTGTTTTCAGTTTGTTTGGATTTGAAAGCTTGCATTGTGTGGCTGTTTTAGGGTCTCAGGTATTGGAAAGGACCTTGACGTGGTACCTGAGCTTGTCCCATTTGGCCAGATGCGGTAACTAACCTTTCCCTTTTTGCTTTTAAATCTTAGCTGAGAGCTTGTAAGTGAGTGCTGGGTTTTTTCTGTGTGTTCTATATATATATATACTGTATATATATATATATATATATATATATATATATATATATATATATATATATAGCAAAACAGGAAACAGCACTCTCTGGACTTAAGTAAAAAACAAGTAGTTTATTCAGTAACGTTTCGGGGAATGCTCCCCTTCATCAGACCAACAACATACAAGTGAGACAAACATTTAAGCATACACAAACCCCTCCCCCTAGTGCAAAAAACCGCCAAAAATGGTTGCCATAGCAACCAAGCAACCAGTTCAAAGTAAATACATTTACCAATGCAACAATGACATCAAAGAAACCAGATCATTATGGTTAATTAGCATCAGGTCAATTAGCAAATCAACACATCATCCTACCACATAATACACCTGCTGTATATTAGTACTTCTAATACCCCAGTGGCAGTGTGTCCTTTTAAAGAGACATATCACAATATTATTAGCTAAGTACAGGAACACAAGAATGTGTAGAAAAAAGGGGTTGAAAAAACGTTTAGTTAAACCTCGGCACCTCAGCATATTGAAATGCAATTCACGTAATGCACTTATAGTAAATGCCTAACTCATAATACCCGTACTACATAGTCAAGGGTCATGTGTACCATAAATGCTATAGAAGCAAATAGCAGCAAACACGTTATACAGATACCTCCAACGATGTGACCGTATTACATGCACAAAGTGTAGCACGACCTATGTAATCACCCTGTTCAGCATCGGACCAACCTCGCGCTGAATCTAGCATAGCTACTAGCGGAACAACAAGGGATATGCGCATGCGTGGAAACCCGGCACAGTCCAGCCCCCAATGCTCCAGCTAGGTACCCAATAGAATAGAAAGGACAAGCCCCCACACCGGACAAACAAAGTTAATAAAATGGCATGGTAAGAGGGCCCCAAGTTACTACTAAGGGAAGGAAGGGTCCGGGTCATGAACGTAATAAATGCAGCAGGATATGCAGTAGAAGATAGTACAACACCCCTAATACCCAGATATCAGGAGTCACCCACTTAGGTCTAGTAACCCAGCTAGTTCAGTCTGACATACACGATGAGAAGGGTATATGCGTCTGTCCTTTCTAACCTGTCAGCACCGGTCTTGCGGTCAAGACACCTATTGTCCGTGCATAGGCAATTTTACAGGGTCACAAAAAGGATGTCTATAAGTGTGCGCATGCGTGTAAGCCATGGCCAGTCAATTATTACTGTGTAAGGCAAGGTCCCTGATAGGCCGTCTGGGACAAGCCCCTATCCCTGTGTGAGTGACAGTTTTGCTATGAGATAGGGGGGCAGGGGTCCAAAGTCAAAAGATATGTCGGTCACAGTATGTTTCAGGCTGATGCTGTGATTACAGGTTTGCTAGAGCCCGGTGGCCCAGAATTATAAGGATCGCTATAAAGGAAAAGAGACCCCTAAAATAATGTGAATAAATACATAGTGCAGGCAGGTCCCATCCCCCTAGATACAGAAAATACTAGTGCTAACAGGGTTCCGTAGTGCACGGTTAGTAGCACCAGCACTCAGTGATGTGTCAACACTGCGGTGTGCATCAAAAGTAACATCCACTAATATACATAACAGCAACAACCTAAATAAGGGTACACCCATTGGGCACCCCTCCTGGAGGATAAATATGGGCAGAGCCTACAGCCAATCAGCAACCAGACTTCATGAACCCACTGTGGATAAAAGAATGCAAACATAGTATCAGATACTGTACAAACTAAATTAATCCCCTTAGAAAGATACAACCAGATACATTAGAAGCGTACACAGCTTAGTTCATAAAAAACAGTGCCAGTCTATCCCCATGTTCAAACCTCTGGGGTGTATAGTGTCCAGTTTGAAAATCCACTCGGCCTCCTTCTGTAAGAGACGGGTGTCCCTGTCACCTCCCCATGGCATTGGGGGTACATGATCGATGAGTTTAAATCTCAGGTCCGCCACAGAGTGACCCTTCTCCATAAAATGTCTGGCCACCGGTTGGTCACTCTTGCCTTTCTCAATTGCCGTCCGGATAGCACTCCTGTGATTAGCCATCCTTTTCTTAATGTCATCTGACATCTTACCTATATAGAATAGGCCACAGTTGCAATTCAGCATGTACACCACAAATTTTGTGGTACACGTAAGGAAATGCTTGATCTTGTAGCTCGTGTTATTGTGTGGATGTTTGAATTGCTTGCATTGCAGCATGGCGTTACACGTTACACAACTCGGGCACTTGTAGGAGCCCTTTTTGGTGTTTGTCTTGACCTTGCTGTAGCTCTCAGTTGGATCAGTGTTCATTAAGATGTCTTTTAGGTTTCTTCCCCTCTTATATCCAATTCTGGGTGGTCCATAGTCGTGGTATGGTAATGATGGGTCAGTCTGGACAATATCCCATTTCTCTTTTAAAGTAACTCCTAGTGTTCTCGTGCTAGGGGTGTATGCAGTGACAAAATTCATCCTCTTCTGTTGGTCTCTTTTTGGCATTTTCATGCTCAACTGGGCCCTTGCTTCCTTTATAGTGTTACCATTGTATCCTCTGCTGTAAAACCGTGATTCCATTTCTTTCAGTTGTACCTCACGGTTTTCCTCTGATGTGTTATTGCGGATGACTCTCAGCAGCTGTGCCTTAGGGATGGCTTTTATGAGTGATCTTGGATGGTAACTAGAAGCATGTAGCAGTGTGTTTCTGTCGGTAGACTTTTTAAATAAGGTGGTACCCAATCTGTTGTTTATCTTATAAATTCTTAGATCCAGGAAATCCACTTCATTGTAGCTGGACACTTCCTTCAATTGAACCTGTCCCCCTATTGTGTTCAGGGATTTGACCCACTCGCCAAAGGACTCAATCGTGCCTCTCCAGACCACAACGATATCATCAATGTAGCGCTTGTAAAAGCGTACTTGTTGATTGTCATATACCTTGAACACCTTTTCCTCCATATGTTCCATGAATAAGTTTGCAAAAGCAGGTGCCATATTCGAGCCCATGGCCGTTCCCATGAGCTGAAGATAAAATCTCCTTTCGAATTTAAAGTAGTTCAGTTTAAGACATAGAGATAGAAGTTCAATAATAAAGCTGGTAGGGGGACCCACATATGGACATCTTTCAAGGCAGTTGGTAATTATCTCCATCCCCATTTCGTGCGGTATAATAGTATAGAGGCTTGTGACGTCAAGACTGGCAAGCACGTCTCCTGCTTCTATGTCAGATATGTCAGTGAGATATGCAATGAGTGTGGTCGAGTCTCTTAGGTATGAGCGCATGTTTACAACCAGTGGTTGTAGCATAGAGTCAACATATTTAGCCAGGGGTTGTAGGAGTGACCCCCGTGCTGAGACAATGGGGCGTCCAGGTGGATGTACCAATTGTTTGTGTATCTTGGGGAGTGTATAGAGAATTGGCCTGACTGGGTTGTTAGTGGTTAGCCATTCCTTGGTGGTAGGGTCTATCCAGTTCATTTGTGCTGCATGTTCAATAACTGAGTCAATCCGTGCTTTATAGGTAATCGTGGGGTCACAAGGTAAGGCTTTGTAGGTTGAGACATCCGCCAGTTGTTTATCTATTTCAGTCTTATAATCTTGATAATCCTGCAGAACAACCGCACCACCCTTGTCCGCTGGGCGTATGACAATGGTAGTGTCATTTCTAAGGGATTGGACAGCTTCCCAGTCAGTTGTTGTCATATTATTTCTAGTTAGGCCTTGCTCCCTCTGTCCCAATCTTTGTTGGATAAGGCGAGTATAGGTTCTAATACTTGGATTTGTCGTTGGTGGTTCAAATGTATTTGGTTTCTTAAAGGGGTGTCTGTTTTCTTCCACTCCCTTTCCCTGGAAAAAGTCACCCAATTTCAGCTGCCTCTGGAAACGCATACTGTCAATATAAGTAGTGAAGTCATCAGCCTTAGTTGTGGGTACAAAGGAGAGGCCCTTCATAAGTACCCGCCTTTCGTTGTCATTCAGGACATGCTGGCTAAGATTGACCGTTACATCCTCCTCCTCCTGCGGGGTAGTGGGGGTCTTCTTCCAAAATCCGCCCCTGCGTGTATGCGGTCTTCGCCCCTTCCCCTGGAGCGGGTGGTAATGCCTAAAAAAGGCTGAGTGCTGTGCTGGTTCTCATTCTCCTGTGGCCGGTCACCCGAGTAATCCGTGTCAGAGCCAGAACTTGAATCCACCGTGTTCAGTTGTCGGTGTGCATATGTTCTAAACCTTCTTTGTCTTCTTGGCTGGTACTGGGCTCTTTCAACCGGTCCAAGTGTCCATCGGTAAACCTTTTTATCCTTATAATCCTCCATAACATAACCAAGTTTTTTGTTTTTGAAGGCAATTAAGGCATTGTTGTATTCCCGTAGTTGTGTGTTAATCTTGTCCATCCAGTTCTCTGATTTGTCCTGCATCAGGATCTGGCCTTTAACTTCCTCCAAAATGCTGATATCATCCTTTGCTTTTTGCATCTGACATCTGACTTCCTCGACCACTAGCAAGATCAAATCAAGGGAACATTTATTCAATATCGCTACCCATTTTCTGCAGAAGTCAGAGTTCTGTCTGCCTATGGTGGGCACATTGTTGATTCTAAAGCCTCTAGGTATCAGTCTCTTTCTATGGTACTCAGAAAGGTAAATGCCATGAAGTTTAAGATCCACCTCTTTTTTCTTCAATTTGATGAGTTGATTGTACACAGTCACAGCATTTTCCGCTGGATCTTCAGGTAGTAAGGTGTCAAACAGTATCCTTGCTGCATCCAAGTCACTCATGGATAGTGTCTCTGCACCCTCCACATCAGCTGGAATAGTGGCTGTGGCCTGCGTGGGTTCAATGTGCTCCATTGTTGCTTTAGTAGTACCAATTAGTCCCCAGTGAATACCCACACCGTGGTGATGATACAATGTTAAAACACAAGTCCGGTAGTACAACAGAGTGAGGGATCTGATGTGTCACTTGCTGGTGGGTGCATCAGGTGGGTATCCAAGCAAAAAGAGTCAGTTGCACTCTCACAAACAGTTTTTGGCGGTTTTTTGCACTAGGGGGAGGGGTTTGTGTATGCTTAAATGTTTGTCTCACTTGTATGTTGTTGGTCTGATGAAGGGGAGCATTCCCCGAAACGTTACTGAATAAACTACTTGTTTTTTACTTAAGTCCAGAGAGTGCTGTTTCCTGTTTTGCTACATTTCAACTACTCTAGCACCCTGGCCCTTGGAGAACTGTTTGTGAGAGTGCAACTGACTCTTTTTGCTTATATATATATATATATACGGATAATCATTTATATCTGCCTTGGTGATGTGCTGACCCTGTGTGTTTATATATATATATATATATATATATATATACAGTATCTCACAAAAGTGAGTACACCCCTCACATTTTTGTAAATATATTATTATATCTTTTCATGTGACAACACTGAAGAAATGACACTTTGATACAATGTAAAGTAGTGAGTGTACAGCCTGTATAACAGTATAAATTTGCTGTCCCCTCAAAATAACTCAACACACAGCCATTAATGTCTAAGCCGTTGGCAACAAAAGTGAGTAAACCTCTAAGTGGAAATGTCCAAATTGGGTCCAATTAGCCATTTTTCCTCCCCAGTGTCATCTGACTTGTTAGTGTTACAAAGTCTCAGGTGTGAATTGGGAGCAGGTGTCTTAAATTTAGTGTTATTCCTCGCACACTGTCTCATACTGGTCACTGGAAGTTCAACATGGCACCTCATGGCAAAGAACTCTCTGAAGATCTGAAAAAAAGAATAGTTGCTCTACATAAAGATGGCCTAGGCTATAAGAAGATTGCCAAGACCCTGAAACTGAGCTGCAGCATGGTGGGCAAGACCATACAGCGGTTTCACAGGACAGGTTCCACTCAGAACAAGCCTTGCCATGGTGCACCAAAGAAGTTGAGTGCATGTCCTCAGCATCATATCCAGAGGTTGCCTTTGGGAAATAGATGTATGATCGCTGTCAGCTTTGCTGCAGAGGTTGAGGGGGTGGGGGGTCAGCCTGTCAGTGCTCAGACCATACACCGCACACTGCATCAAATTGGTCTGCATGGCTGTCATCCCAGAAGGAAGCCTCTTCTAAAGATGATGCACAAGAAATCCCGCAAACAGTTTGCTGAAGACAAGCAGACTAAGGACATAGATTACTGTAACCATGTCCTGTGGTCCAATGAGACCAAGATAAACTTATTTGGTTCAGATGATGTCAAGCATGTGTGGCGACAGCCAGGTGAGGAGTACAAGGACAAGTGTGTCTTTCCTACAGTCAACCATGGTGGTGGGAGTGTCATGGTCTGGGCCTGCTTTAGTGCTGCTGGGACTGGAGAGCTACAGTTCATTGAGGGAACCATGAATGCCAACAAGTACTGTGACATACTAAAGTAGAGCATGATCCCCTCCCTTCGGAGACTGGGCTGCAGGGCAGTATTCCAACATGATAACAACCCCAAACACACCTCTAAGATGACTACTGCCTTGCTAAAGAAGCTGAGGGTAAAGGTGATGGACTGACCAAACCTGTCTCCAGACCTAAAGCCTATTGAGCATCTGTGGGGTATCCTCAAATGGAAAGTGGAGGAGCGCAAGGTCTCTAACATCCACCAGCTCCGTATTGTTGTCATGGAGGAGTAGAAGAAGACTCCAGTGGCAACCTGACTGTGTCCATCTGGCACATCAAAAATATGTTATTATTATTCTGTTTAAAATTACTTTAATATTAAATTGTAATTGTATATCAGCCGGCCCATTTATCAAGGTCTGTATGGAGCTTGAAGGGTCGTGTTTCTGGCGAGTCTTCAGACTCGCCAGAAACAGCTGTTATGAAGCAGCGGTTATGAAGCAGCTGTTATGAACAGCTGTTATGAAACAACTGTTATGAAACAGCTGTTATGAAGCAGCTGCTCCATAACCCTGTCCACCTGCTCTGATCAGGCGGACAGACATCGCTGCAATTCAACCCGATCGAGTACGATCGGGTTGATTGACACCTCCATGTTGGCGGCCGATTGGCCATGAGTCAGCAGGTAGCGGCGTTGCACCAGCAGCTCTTGTGAGCTGCTGGTGCAATGCTGAATACGGAAAGCGTATTGCTCTCCGCATTCAGTGAGGTCTAGCGGACCTGATCCGCACTGTCGGATCAGGTCCGCAAGACCTTTGATAAATTGGCCTCTATGACTCAACTGTCAGATGTGAAAAAAAGAGTATAATTTTTTTTAGTGATATCCATATCTTGAGAACTCCTGACATTAGGACCAAGAAATTTGGCATGTAAACTTATTTTATAATGACGATTTTAAATGATAATTTTTACTTTTCTAACATCTTAGGTTTTTGAGATATAGGGACCCTCATAAATTGCCCCTCCCCTTTTCACCCCCCTTAAGTGGATTTACGGGAAATGGTAAAACAGGTGTTTTTCACGTCTATAACATCTTTGATTTTTGAGATATAGGTATCCTCATAAATAACCCCTCTTCTTTTCACCCCCCTTAAAGGGACAGTAAAGTCAAAATTAAACTTTCATGATTCAGATAGGGCATGTAATTTTAAATAACATTCCAATTGACTTTTATCAGCAACTTTGCTTTGTTCCCTTGTTGGAAGTTGAAAAACTAAACCTAGGTAGGCTCAAACTGATTTCTAAACCATTGAAAACCGCCCCTTAGCACAAAACATTTTGAAAACTATTCACAGTTACACAGTACTAGTTCATGTGTGTCATATAGATAACATTGTGCTCTGATTGGCTAAACTGCATGTCTGTCAAAAGCACTGAGATAAGGGGGCAATCTGCAGAGGCTTAAATACAAGGTAATCACAGAGGTAAAATATAATATTACTATAACTGTGTTGGTTATGCAAAACTGGGGAATGGGTAATAAAGGGATGATCTATCTTTTTAAACAATAAAAATTCTGGTGTAGACTGTCCCTTTAAGTGGATTTTTGGGAAATTGTAAAACAAGTGTTTCTTTAGTTTTAAAGGAGAATGTAAATACCAATTTTCACATCTGTAAAATCTTTGGTTTGTGAGATACAGGAACCCTCATAAATAACCTTTACCCTTTTCATCCCCCTTAAGCGGATTTTCGGGAAATGGTAAAACACATTTCTTTATTTTTAAAGGAGAATCTAAATGCCAATTTTCATGTCTGTAACATTTTTGGTTTTTGAGATATAAGTATCCTCATAAATAACCCCTCTTCTTTTAACCCCCCTTAAGTGGATTTTTAGGAAATAGTAAAACAGGTGTTTCTTTATTTTTAAAGGAGAATACCAATTTTCAGATCTGTAACATCTTTGGTTTTTGACATAAAGGTATCATCATAAAAAACATTCACCCCCCTTTTTCACCCACCTTGGGGCGTAATTTCCAAAACTCCTTCCTTAGTGGGTGCCTACGTCATGAAAACAATGTACCTTTCAAATTTCACATCCTAGGTTAAACGGTTTGAGCTGGGTGTTGATCAGTCAGTCATTCAGTCAGTCAGTCAGGACTTCTTTTATATAGATACATATACATATTATCCCTTTCTAATCAAACAACTTTAATATTTATATAAATATTTTTTATCAGGTAGTGTACATATTAGTGTAACACTTTGTTTTAATTTATTTACGTTGTGTTTGGTGCATTTTTAAAAAAATCTTTTTACACTAGATTATGCTTGAGCCGTGGATTAACATTTCAATGTGCTGTCTGTATTTTATTTTTGTTTCATAGTTTAAAATTGGCTCTTGAGCTATATGTTTTTTTTTTTTATCAAAACAGAAAATAATCTTTTTTAATAACATTTGTACTGAACACACAAATTGACATTGAAAATAAGACATGGAAACAGCCAAAATATGCTGATCAAAACAGGCCATATGATTATTCAAAATGTCAACACTGGTGAATTAGAAACATCTAAAAATTCTGGTAAACTACTACTGGAAAACCACACAATAACCCAGGGGTCAATTTAAAGGGCCATTATACACTCATTTTTTCTTTGCATAAATGTGTTGTAGATGATCTATTTATAAAGCCCATAAAAGTTTTTTTTTTTTAAATGTATAATTTTGCTTATTTTTAAATAACATTGCTCTGATTTTCAGACTCCTAACCAAGCCCCAAAGTTTTATGTGAATACTGTCAGCTACCTTCTCCATCTTGCTCCTGTTTGTGTAAAGTGTCTTTTCATATGCAAAAGGAGGGGGAGTGTCTTATTTCCCACTTGCAATGGGCTTTCCAACTGCCTTTTCAACAGAGCTAAACTGAAAGCTTCTAAGTACATTTTTAAACCATTTTATACTGGATTTTTATATCAGTATCTGTGCGTCTTATTCTTTATAGTAGTGTCTATTACATACAGTTATTAGTGATGTCGCGAACCTAAAATTTTCGATTCGCGAACCGCGGACTCGAACTTCTGGTATTGTTCGCGAACGCGCGAACCGTGCGAACCGCCATTGAAATCAATAGGCAGGCGAACTTTAAAACCTACAAGGACTCTTTCTGGCCACAATAGTGATGGAAAAGTTGTTTCAAGGGTACTAACACCTGGACTGTTGCATGCTGGAGGGGGATCCCTGGCAAAACTCCCATGGAAAATTACATAGTTGATGCAGAGTCTGCTTTTAAGCCATAATGGGTCTAAATCAACTAACATTCCCAAAGTGGCTGTCTCAAAACATCCCGGACAGAAGATAGATTGATAGTGATAGATAGGATAGATAGATATACATAGATTGATAGTTAGATAGAATCGATAGAAGAGAAATAGATAGATTTGTTAGATATATGATTACCCTAATAAATTCTAATAATCAAACATGCGTTCTTGGACCCAACTAGCTTGTGTCAATTAGTACTTTTCTTAGCACTTTAATCCCTGTTCCCCCCCACCTATCGGGGGAGTTCTATATGGCCTGCCAGATTACCCTGAAAAATTATAATAATAAGACATGTGGTCTGCTACCTATTTTAACGAGGTTGTGTTTTAAGTACTACCATTCTTAGCACTTTAATCTCTGTAACTCCCCCTATTTGGTGAGGTCTATACGGCCTGGATGATTACCCATACAAAATATAATAATAAGACATCTGCTCTTGGTCTGCGACCCATGGTAACTATGTTGTGTTAATTAGTAATGTCCTTCGCATTTTAATAGCTGTTACTCATACTCACCCTATCGGTGGAGGTCTATATGGCCTGCATGATTACCCTTACAAAATATAACAACCAAACATATGCTCTGGGACCCATGGTAAGTAGGTTGTGTTACGTAGTACTGTTCTTTGCATTTTCATACCTGTTACAACACCAAATGGTGGCAGGTCTATCTGGCCTTCATGATTAGCTGCACCCAAACCCAAAAAAAAGCTGAGTGGTCTTAGACTAACACCCATGGCTAACTCTGTTGTTTCAATTAGTACTATTCTTAGCACTTTCATCCCTGTTACGGGCGGTCTACATGGCCATCATGATTAGCCGAACAAAATACTACAATCCAACCTTTGCTCAGTCTTCATAGGCACTTCATTGTCTGTATTTTGATATAGTTCTTATTATTTTTATAGCTGATACAACACTGAATGTTGTCAGCTCTATATGGCCTGCATGATTAGCTGCACCCAATACAAAAATAAATCCAAGCGGTCTTGGATTAACACCCATGGCTAACTCTGTTGTTTCAAGTAGTACTATTCTTAGCACTTTCATCTTATCATCCCTGTTACTTCCAGGACTCTCGGTGGTGGTGGTCTACATGGCCATCATGATTAGCCTAACCAAATACTACAATCCAACCTTGGTTCAGTCTTCCTAAGGCCCTTCATTGGCTGTATTTTGGTAGTACTGTTCTTATTACTACATGGTGGTCTACATGGCCATCATGATTAGCCTAACCAAATACTACAATCCAACCTTGGCTCAGTCTTCCTAAGGCCCTTCATTGGCTGTATTTTGGTAGTACTGTTCTTATTAGTTTAATAGCTGATACGACACCGAATGTTGTCAGCTCTATATGGCCTGCATGAATAGCCGCACCCAAAGCCAAAAAAAGCCTAAAACTGAGGATTCAAATCACAGAAACTATTAAGAAAAATTTTAATTTTTAATTATTAGAATACTGTCACAACAAATATGATTGGTGTAAATATTTTTTAAGTAGGCCTGGCACACAGGCTTGGAAGCCTGTAGAAAAGTGCAATTCAAAGGCACGAGCAAACTGAGGGTTAAGATCAAGTAATTAGTAAATATACTGTGACAAAAAAATTGGATTGGTGTAAATAGTTGGCAAGACGGCCTGGCACAAAAGGATGGCAGGCAGGAGGGAGATGCAATTCAAGGACACTAGGAGACTGATTACTGACAGTCTAAACAGTGATGATTGACAATTTTTGCAATACTGTTAACAGAAATATGATTGCTGACAACAATTGGCTAGGTGGGCCTGGCTCACAGCAGGCTGCAAGGCAGGAGGAAAGTGCTATTTAATGGCACCAGCAAACTGAGGATTCAAATCACAGCAACTATTACCAAAAATTTTAATTTTTAATTATTAGAATACTGTCACAACAAATATGATTGGTGTAAATATTTTTTAAGTAGGCCTGGCACACAGGCTTGGAAGGCTGTAGAAAAGTGAAATTCAAAAGCACGAGCAAACTGAGGATTAAGATCATCAACAATAAAGATTTTTTTAATTTTAATTAGTAACTATACTGTGACAAAAAATTTGGATTGGTGTAAATAGTTGGCAAGACGGCCTGGCACAAAAGGATGGCAGGCAGGAGGGAGATGCAATTCAAGGAAACTAGGAGACTGATTACTGACAGTCTAAACAGTGATGATTGACAATTTTTGCAATACTGTTAACAGAAATATGATTGCTGACAACAATTGGCTAGGTGGGCCTGGCTCACAGCAGGCTGCAAGGCAGGAGGAAAGTGCTATTCAATGGCACCAGCAAACTGAGGATTCAAATCACAGCAACTATTACCAAAAATTTTAATTTTTAATTATTAGAATACTGTCACAACAAATATGATTGGTGTAAATATTTTTTAAGTAGGCCTGGCACACAGGCTTGGAAGGCTGTAGAAAAGTGAAATTCAAAGGCACGAGCAAACTGAGGATTAAGATCATCAACAATAAAGATTTTTTTAATTTTAATTAGTAACTATACTGTGACAAAAAATTTGGATTGGTGTAAATAGTTGGCAAGACGGCCTGGCACAAAAGGATGGGAGGCAGGAGGGAGATGCAATTCAAGGAAACTAGGAGACTGATTACTGACAGTCTAAACAGTGATGATTGACAATTTTTGCAATACTGTTAACAGAAATATGATTGCTGACAACAATTGGCTAGGTGGGCCTGGCTCACAGCAGGCTGCAAGGCAGGAGGAAAGTGCTATTCAATGGCACCAGCAAACTGAGGATTCAAATCACAGCAACTATTACCAAAAATTTTAATTTTTAATTATTAGAATACTGTCACAACAAATATGATTGGTGTAAATATTTTTTAAGTAGGCCTGGCACACAGGCTTGGAAGGCTGTAGAAAAGTGCAATTCAAAGGCACGAGCAAACTGAGGGTTAAGATCATCAACAATAAAGATTTTTTTAATTGTAATTAGTAACTATACTGTGACAAAAAATTTGGATTGGTGTAAATAGTTGGCAAGACGGCCTGGCACAAAAGGATGGCAGGCAGGAGGGAGATGCAATTCAAGGACACTAGGAGACTGATTACTGACAGTCTAAACAGTGATGATTGACAATTTTTGCAATACTGTTAACAGAAATATGATTGCTGACAACAATTGGCTAGGTGGGCCTGGCTCACAGCAGGCTGCAAGGCAGGAGGAAAGTGCTATTTAATGGCACCAGCAAACTGAGGATTCAAATCACAGCAACTATTACCAAAAATTTTAATTTTTAATTATTAGAATACTGTCACAACAAATATGATTGATGTAAATATTTTTTAAGTAGGCCTGGCACACAGGCTTGGAAGGCTGTAGAAAAGTGAAATTCAAAAGCACGAGCAAACTGAGGATTAAGATCATCAACAATAAAGATTTTTTTAATTTTAATTAGTAACTATACTGTGACAAAAAATTTGGATTGGTGTAAATAGTTAGCAAGACGGCCTGGCACAAAAGGATGGGAGGCAGGAGGGAGATGCAATTCAAGGAAACTAGGAGACTGATTACTGACAGTCTAAACAGTGATGATTGACAATTTTTGCAATACTGTTAACAGAAATATGATTGCTGACAACAATTGGCTAGGTGGGCCTGGCTCACAGCAGGCTGCAAGGCAGGAGGAAAGTGCTATTCAATGGCACCAGCAAACTGAGGATTCAAATCACAGCAACTATTACCAAAAATTTTAATTTTTAATTATTAGAATACTGTCACAACAAATATGATTGGTGTAAATATTTTTTAAGTAGGCCTGGCACACAGGCTTGGAAGGCTGTAGAAAAGTGCAATTCAAAGGCACGAGCAAACTGAGGGTTAAGATCATCAACAATAAAGATTTTTTTAATTTTAATTAGTAACTATACTGTGACAAAAAATTTGGATTGGTGTAAATAGTTGGCAAGACGGCCTGGCACAAAAGGATGGCAGGCAGGAGGGAGATGCAATTCAAGGACACTAGGAGACTGATTACTGACAGTCTAAACAGTGATGATTGACAATTTTTGCAATACTGTTAACAGAAATATGATTGCTGACAACAATTGGCTAGGTGGGCCTGGCTCACAGCAGGCTGCAAGGCAGGAGGAAAGTGCTATTCAATGGCACCAGCAAACTGAGGATTCAAATCACAGCAACTATTACCAAAAATTTTAATTTTTAATTATTAGAATACTGTCACAACAAATATGATTGGTGTAAATATTTTTTAAGTAGGCCTGGCACACAGGCTTGGAAGGCTGTAGAAAAGTGCAATTCAAAGGCACGAGCAAACTGAGGGTTAAGATCATCAACAATAAAGATTTTTTTAATTTTAATTAGTAACTATACTGTGACAAAAAATTTGGATTGGTGTAAATAGTTGGCAAGACGGCCTGGCACAAAAGGATGGCAGGCAGGAGGGAGATGCAATTTAAGGAAACTAGGAGACTGATTACTGACAGTCTAAACAGTGATGATTGACAATTTTTGAAATACTGTTAACAGAAATATGATTGCTGACAACAATTGGCTAGGTGGGCCTGGCTCACAGCAGGCTGCAAGGCAGGAGGAAAGTGCTATTCAATGGCACCAGCAAACTGACAATTCAAATCACAGCAACTATTACCAAAAATTTTAATTTTTAATTATTAGAATACTGTCACAACAAATATGATTGGTGTAAATATTTTTTAAGTAGGCCTGGCACACAGGCTTGGAAGGCTGTAGAAAAGTGCAATTCAAAGGCACGAGCAAACTGAGGGTTAAGATCATCAACAATAAAGATTTTTTTAATTTTAATTAGTAACTATACTGTGACAAAAAATTAGGATTGGTGTAAATAGTTGGCAAGACGGCCTGGCACAAAAGGATGGCAGGCAGGAGGGAGATGCAATTCAAGGACACTAGGAGACTGATTACTGACAGTCTAAACAGTGATGATTGACAATTTTTGCAATACTGTTAACAGAAATATGATTGCTGACAACAATTGGCTAGGTGGGCCTGGCTCACAGCAGGCTGCAAGGCAGGAGGAAAGTGCATTTCAATGGCACCAGCAAACTGACGATTCAAATCACAGCAACTATTACCAAAAATTTAAATTTTTAATTATTTGAATACTGTCACAACAAATATGATTGGTGTAAATATTTTTTAAGTAGGCCTGGCACACAGGCTTGGAAGGCTGTAGAAAAGTGCAATTCAAAGGCACGAGCAAACTGAGGGTTAAGATCAACACTAAAAAATTGTTTTATTTAAATTAATAACTATACTGTCTGACTGTGACAACAATTATGATTGGTGTAAATAGTTGGCTAGACGGCCTGGCACAAAAGGCTGGCAGTGGCAGGCAGGTGGTAAATGAAAATCAATGGCCCTAGGAGACTGAATATTTGCAGTCCAAAAGATTATGTTTTTTTTTTTTTTTTTATTACTGTTACAAGAATTGTGATTGGTGCCACTAATTGGCTACTTGGGCCTGGCAGACAGGCTGGCAGATATGAGTCGTGGATGGTAGGTAGGGCAGCAATTTAACACAGTATGCTGTGTAAGTGACAAAAACACAGGACTGATAGAAAATTAAGTTACATTACACTAGCAAAATATTTTAAAATTTTAGATTTTAATATTAAAATTATGTTAAGAAGTGCAATGCACATATGACTCTATGAGTGGTCGCACTGGCTGGCTGCTACGTAGGGCAGCAATTATAACAACAGTTTGCTGTGTAAGTCAGATAGACAGTTAGACACAGGCCTGATAGAAAATACAATTAGATTACACTAGCATAATGATTTAAAGACTTTTTTTGGAAATTTTAAGAAAAAGGTTAAGCACATACATATGAGTCGTGGCTGATAGCCTTGGAAGGGCAGCTATTAAAAACAGTAGGCTCTGTATGTCGGATACACACACGCCTGATAGAAAATACTATTAGATTACACTAGAAAAATGATTTAAATTATTTTTTTGGGGGGGAAATTAAAAAAAGGTTAAACACATATGAGTCGTGGCTCATAGACTAGGGAGGGCAGCAAGTAAGCACAGTAGGCTCTCTATGTCAGAAAAACACACAGGCCGGATAGAAAATTATATTAGATTACACTAGCAAACAAATTTAAACTTTTTTTTTTTATATATGAAAATTAAGGTGAAAGAAAAATAGATATGAGTGCTGGGTGGCTGCCTGGCACAGACCAATTAACCAAAAGACTGAAAAAAAAGAGGTATATTAATGCTGAGTGAGCCTGACAGACTCAGGCATGATAGTAAATGTAATTAGATTACACTAGAAAAATATTTTTTTTTGTTTTTTTTTTAAATTAAAAATAATGTTATAAACGGATATTAACACTGCTGGCTGCTGGCTGGAGCCATGAACCAGAGTATATGCTGTGTGACACTGGCCTGATAGAAAATGAAAAAAAATTACACTAGAAAAATAATTATATTTTTGGGTTAGTTAAATTTAAACTAATGTTGTTAGGGAGATATCAGTGGTGGCAGTAGTCACAGCATATGCTGTGAGCCTTAAACACACAGCTGAAAGCCAGGCAAATGCTAATAAAAAAAAAAAGAAAAAAAAAAAAAAACGGCACGAAATATAGCCCTAAAAAGGGCTTTTTGGGGTGCTGTGCTTGCAGCAGAGATGAGTGGAGTCCTTCTGGACTGTAAATACACTAGCCTAGCTATGTTTTTCCTATTAATGTCAGGAGCAAAAACACAACACGTCCTCTCATTAAAAAAGCAAGGTCGTTATGAGTCTAAAATGGCGGATTCCGAGTAGCTGGGAGTGTCTGTGAGGGAGTGGCTGATGTTGATTGGCTCTAATGTGTCAGGCGGCTGTGACATAAAGGGTCAAAGTTTCCACAATGATGACACATAGGGGCGGATCGAACATCGCCATGTGTTCGCCCACAAACGCGAACGCGAACAACCTATGTTCGCTGTGAACCGTTCACTAACAGTTATATGAAAATGAGTGTATACTGTCCCTTTAAATCGTTCAGGATTTTCTTTAGCAAATGAATCACACAATATTTCTGTCAGTCAAGCACAGTCAACATTGATAATTCCAATGATATTCAATCTAATTTTCCAATAATAGCACAGTTAATAGCCGATTATGGCTGCCGTTCACGAAAAATAAAAATGAGTTAATAGCGTTAATGGATTTTTAAAAAAATTAATCTTTGAGAAAACCTTTTTTTTTTTTTTTTAATTTTGTGAGCTTTTCATATAAAATCAAGCACACTGCAGGAAATTACCTTCCATAATAAAAAAGTGGGCACAACTTGTAAATCATTTTCACTATTTTGTTATACACTGTTCTATCCACTGACATCGACGTGGGATTTAACGCCAACACTCGCTGGCACAGCCCTTATAGAACTCTATAATAAAAGGTCTGTCCCTGCGAGTGGTGAGATTTCTCCAATACAAATAATGCAAGCTCTCTGCTAGGTAAAAGTTTGCAATGGCTATTACACGTTATACAAATCAAATGATGCTGTTTTCAGTGCACTGTACCTTAAATTTGCTGTAATTTTCATATGGATAGGTTTTCCTTTCAGAATAATTAGTGTTTAGAGTATTTTGTTGAAAACTCGCTACTTTTTAACTTGCAAAAAAAAATAGTGAGAACTGTAGTGCAAAATGTTTATAGAATTATGCTGGGATTTAAGAGAAAATGTCATATGCACACCTGCAGGCCCATTTATCAAGCTCCGTATGGAGCTTGAAGGGCCGTGTTTCTGGCGAGTCTTCAGACTCGCCAGAAACACAAGTTATGAAGCAGCGGTCTAAAGACCGCTGCTTCATAACCCTGTCCGCCTGCTCTGAGCAGGCGGACAGGAACCGCCGGAAATCAACCCGATCGAATACGATCGGGTTGATTGACAGCTCCCTGCTGGCGGCCGATTGGCCGCGAGTCAGCAGGGGGCGGCGTTGCACCAGCAGCTCTTGTGAGCTGCTGGTGCAATGTTAAATGTGGAGAGCGTATTGCTCTCCGCATTTAGCGAGGTCTTGCGGACCTGATCCGCAGTGTCGGATCAGGTCCGCAAGCCCTTTGATAAATGGGCCCCATGGAGTGCCCATGTTCAACATATTTTACAAAAAACAACAATTACGCTTTGTATTTTGTACTTTTACATATAAATTTCTTTCTTTTGTTTGCATAGCTGGTGTACTTAAATTGCAATTTTTGCTGTGCATAGTTGATACGTTTTATTCCTATCTAATTTACCTACAAATTTTACGTTTTTGATTTGAATTTTGATGCATCTTAACCATACAATTTTTTCCTGCGTATTTTTATGTGAATGGTTCGATTACTAATTTTGTAAGATTTTAAAATACAAATTTTATTTTGCACTTTTGTAATGTATGCATCACCATCCCAAATGAAAATGCAGTATATGGCAAGCATTTTTATAGAATCTTTTTACAATCTGTGTCTCTGGGGCCTAGTTATCAAGCCGTCAACCTCAAATACGCTGGAATTCCGCAGCGAGGCTGATTCGCCTTAGTTATCAAAGGCTAGAGACCGGCAAAAGTAGAATTTTGTGACGTAAACTTCGATCCGCGGGACTCAGTCCGACACAGATCGATTCTTACGTCACTCCAGATGTTCCGCACACAAGTACGGCACAATCTGACTACTTTTGCTAGTTATCAAAAAACTAGCAGGTACGCTCGGCACTTTTACGGCACAGCGTACCTGGTTTTCAAACCGCCACCCTAGAGGCGGCGGATCCCATAGAAATCAATGGGAGTCTGACCATAGCGAAAGTACAAGTTTGCTGCTGCCAGATATCCCATTGATTCCTATGGGAGATGGCTGCACCTAACACCCTAACATGTACCCCGAGTCTAAACACCCCTAATCTGTCCCCCCTACACCGCCGCAACTAAATAAAGTTATTACCCCCTAAACCGCCGTTCCCGGAGCCCACCGCAAGCTACTCTATACATATTAACCCCTAAACCGCCGCTCCCGGAGCCCACCGCAACTATAATAAATGTATTAACCCCTAAACCGCCGCTCCCGGAGCCCACCGCAACTATAATATATGCATTAACCCCTAAACCGCCGCTCCTGGAGCCCACCGCCACCTACATTATACCTAATAACCCCTATCCTGCCCCCCCTATACTGCCGCCCTCTGTAATAAAGTTATTAACCCCTATCCTGCCGATCCCGCACCTCGCCGCAACTAAATAAATAGTTTAACCCCTAAACCGCCGCTCCCTGACCCTGCCGCAACCTATATTAAATTTATTAACCCCTAATCTGCCCCCCCTACACCGTCGCCACCTATAATAAATTTATTAACCCCTATCCTGCCCCCCACTACACCGCCGCCACAGTAATAAATTTATTAGCCCCTAAACCTAAGTCTAACACTAACCCTAACACCCCCCTAACTTAAATATTAATTAAATAAATCTAAATAATATTTCTATTATGAACTAAATTAATCCTATTTAAAACTAAATACTTACCTTTAAAATAAACCTTAATATAGCTACAATATAAATAATAATTATATTGTAGCTATCTTAGGATTTATTTTTATTTTACAGGCATCTTTCAATTTATTTTAACTAGGTACAATAGCTATTAAATAGTTATTAACTATTTAATAGCTTACCTAGCTAAAATAAAGAGAAATGTACCTGTAAAATAAAAACTAACCTAAGTTACAATTAAACCTAACACTACACTATACTTTAATAAATTATTCCTATTTAAAACTAAATACTTACCTGTAAAATAAACCCTAAGATAGCTACAATGTAATTAATAATTACATTGTAGCTATTTTAGGAATTATATTTATTTTACAGGTAACTTTGTATTTATTTTAGCTAGTTAGAATAGTTATTAAATAGTTATTAACTATTTAATAACTACCTAGCTAAAAGAAATACAAAATTACCTGTAAAATAAATCCTAACCTAAGTTACAATTAAACCTAACACTACACTATCATTAAATAAATTAAATAAATTAACTACAAATAACTACAATTAAATACAATTACATAAACTAAAGTACAAAAAATAAAAAAAGCTAAGTTACAAAAAATAAAAAAAATAGGTTACAAACATTTTAAAAATATTACACCAATTTTAAGCTACTTACACCTAATCTAAGCCCCCTAATAAAATAACAAACCCCCCCAAAATAAAAAAATGCCCTACCCTATTCTAAATTAAAAAAGTTCAAAGCTCTTTTACCTTACCAGCCCTTAAAAGGGCCTTTTGTGGGGGCATGCCCCAAAGAATTCAGCTCTTTTGCCTGTAAAAGAAAAATACAACCCCCCCAACATTAAAACCCACCACCGACATACCCCTAATCTAACCCAAACCCCCCTTAAAATAACCTAACACTAATCCCCTGAAGATCATCCTACCTTGAGTCGTCTTCACTCAGCCGAGCAGCGATGTAACCAAAGAGGAGACCCGGAGCGGCAGAAGTTATCCTCCAAGCGGCGCTGAGGAAATCTTCCATCCAATGAAGTGATCCTCCAAGCGGCGCTGAAGAATTCTTCCATCCGGGTGATGTCATCTTCCAAGCGGCGCTGAAGAAGCCTTCTATCCGGGCAATGTCATCTTCCAAGCGGGGTCTTCAAACTTCTATCTTCATCCCGCCGACGCGGAACATCCTTCTTTACCAACGGACTACTGACGAATGCAGGCTCCTTTAAGGGACGTCATCCAAGATGGCGTCCCTTCAATTCCGATTGGCTGATAGGATTCTATCAGCCAATCGGAATTAAGGTAGGAAAAATCTGATTGGCTGATGGAATCAGCCAATCAGATTCAAGTTCAATCCGATTGGCTGATCCAATCAGCCAATCAGATTGAGCTCGCATTCTATTGGCTGATCGGAACACCCAATAGAATGCAAGCTCAATCTGATTGGCTGATTGGATCAGCCAATCGGATTGAACTTGAATCTGATTGGCTGATTCAATCAGCCAATCAGATTTTTCCTACCTTAATTCCGATTGGCTGATAGAATCCAATAAGCCAATCGGAATTGAAGGGACGCCATCTTGGATGACGTCCCTTAAAGGAGCCTGCATTCGTCGGTAGTCTGTCGGTAAAGAAGGATGTTCCGCGTCTGCGGGATGAACATAGCGAATACAATAGAAAACTATAGGGGGTATCAACCTGACGCCAGTTTGAAGTACTTAAGTGAAAGGACTAGACTACAATAGTTTCATGTCGACGTCCAATAAGCAAACGCTAACCATGGTGATGAACCTAAAATTTGCTGACTGCAAAGATTGCATTACTGCTTTTTAAATAAAGATAGAAAGAGAAAGAAGAAAAATGGATAACGAGTAAATAGCACATTAAAAAATGGTTAATAATGTTTTTAAAAAACATTAACGTAAGAGACACATTTTTGGTGCAGACAATTAAACAATATAAATATTAATTTGGAGATTCATTTATAATTACCTCGAATATCGCTATCACAGTCATCAGTTATGCCCTCAATGACCTCCGTGCCAAGCCTCTGTAGAACTTTACTTTCTAAGTCAGTCAAATCTGCGACATAAGGCTGTCTGCCTCCAGTACCACATGCATATTGCTTTTCTTTGGCAATTTTGGCTTTAGTTTGACGCTTGATATAATTGAACCTTTTTTTGCAGTATTCAATATCTTTTTTCGTTGGTCCTTGAGCACTCACAGCGTCACTCATTTTTCCCCAAATAATCTTCTTACGGGCACCGGGGGTTTGCTTGACTCGACTACCATAAATATTATCATAGTATTTGAGTACTAGATCAACAAGTACAACATTCTGTTGATGCGAGAAGTATATATATATACACACACATTTCCACTGGGTTTTTATATTTTGTTATTGTTTAGCAATAAATCAGGAAGATCTTGCATTTGTGCAAACTTAAAATTATAAAACCCAAAGATTACTCTATTGAGACATACAGAATGTTGATCCTATCTCAGTTGTCATGCAGTTTTAGAAAGACTGACATTTTCAGCATGGTATTAAACTTTTTAAAAATATAAATAGTACATAAATTACAACAAAAAAATGAGGATTAATCAAAAGGAACATTAAATATAAAAATGATTACAAAGTACTTTAATATTGCAGCACTCCAAAAGCAAATATTGTGGTGTGCGTGTGAAATTGGCAATAAAAAGCATTGTTTGGCACCAACTTGGCCATGTGTTTAGTTGGGTCACACACCACCATATGCTAACAATTTTGGCAGGTAAAACAGCCAGTCAGCTAGCTTTTTACCCTCCCCATACACAGTAAGCAGAGCCCTCTCACACAAATTCGCTTTAGTTGTTTTTACTTCTGTGTAACTGAAGTTGTAACTGTTCATACAGAAGTAAAAACAAGTAAAGCAGAGCACAGTGAGGACACTCTGCTTGCTGTTTATGGGAAGGGCAATATGGCAACTGGTTGGCTTTACCAACTAACAACGCTGTCTAAAAATAAGAATTTTAGAGCATGGGGCAGCCAGTGGTGAGATCGGTAAATCCACCCAATGAATAGGTATAAGCCATACATTTCTTTCCAAATGTGATACTCTCCAAAAGATATTTAAAATCACTTCAATATCAATGTGCAATCATTTAGTATTCGTTTAAATTTTAAATATATTCAAAACATACAAACATAGCTCACTTTGATCTATAGCCGTTGTATGTGGTGTCTTACATTATGAAACACTCAAAAGCAAAATAATCTAAACAAAAAAAAACAATTGCATTACATATAGGGATATGTCAGACTGACATTTGTTGACCCTACCAGTCAGGTTGCACTTCAGATATAAATATTTGAGTAGTGTAACGTAATCCATTTTACAAGTAG
The DNA here is from genome assembly GCF_027579735.1 of Bombina bombina. Lineage (NCBI taxonomy): Eukaryota > Metazoa > Chordata > Amphibia > Anura > Bombinatoridae > Bombina > Bombina bombina. Next base: position 142,443,123 of record NC_069506.1, read on the forward strand.
CAAAATTAAATCCGTTTTAGAAAGTTTTATGAAAACAAGGAGTACGAGAGTGATTTGATCCGCTGACTGTGAGCTTTGGTTTTATTTCAGAAGGAATATAAGTTACATATCAGCCCTGGTGGGAAATACTTAGAACAGCCCGTCTTGAAGTTGGAAGTTCTCAACTGTCATCTCTGCATGCAGCTATCTCTCCACGCTTCTTTTCCATAGTTACCAGGGTAGAGGTGAAATGAGGTAACACAATCCTTGATCGAAAAGCAATCAATAATTCTGTCCTGTAATGTGATATTTAATCCACCTTACCTTAAGTGACACTATTTACAGTACAACTTTCCTAAAAAATCTAATGTTTTGAGTTTACATCATATCATATTCCTTACATCATATCATGTTGTTCTCACATTCATCTATTTTGTTTACATTTAAAAGGATGTGTAAGACAAACAAGCCATTTAGAACCTTCATTTTATCAAGTTATTTACCTACACTAATTCTATATCAGGGTAAAGAACAGAAAATCAGTTGCTAGAATTACTTTTAACAGAACAAGTTGCATTGAAAAAATCTTAATATAAAACTAGCTACAGAGGTCTCAACTTAATGACACTTCTATCCTCTTCTGCGCATATCCCGCCTTTCAGTGACAGCCTGGAATAGTGATTACTGGTTTGTGGTCTATTGATGTTCCTCCCCAAAAAGTTCAACATCTGCAAGGAATAGCCACACCCACCACAGATAATTGAATCCCACCCTTGCTGAGCTAATATTCTTCTATCCTATAGTGCCCAAATTCAGTCCTGCTTACATGAATAATATTTTATAGTGTACATTTACATATGTAATAATGTCACAGAAAAAAACAGTTATAGGGGAAGATTTATCAACGTGCGGGCAGACATGATCTGCTGAAGCGGATCATGTCTGCTGCACATCGATAAATGCCGACAGCATATGCTGTCGGCATTTATCATTGCACAAGTATTTCTAGTAAAATGCTTGTGCAATGCCGCCCCCTGCACATTCACCGCTAGCAGGTGGTGTCAATCAACCCAATTGGGCTGATTGCTGCTTCTTAACTTACATTTCCGTTGAGCCGGAAAGTACGGGGGTAGATAGCAGCATTCCGTGCTTGGTAAATCTACCCCTTAGGGGGATATTTATCAAAGGCTCAACTATGCTGCATTCGACAGCACCAATATGCTCGCCTAACATCGCGGCCACGGACCTGAATACGATCTCCATATTTTTTTTTTAAAAAGCCAGCAAAAAGACGAGTACCAAGTACTGGGCGATGAGCATCGGACTGTTGTTAACTAGCAGTCATCGATCTCGCGTCTATTCGACTTTTTACCAACTTTATTTATACCCTGTCACTAAACGTCGCCACTATACTAAAATGTTTAATCCCTATCCCGCCACTCCCGGACCCTACCGCAACTTATATAAAGTTTTTAACCCCTATCCCGCAGCTCCCGGACCCGCCACAACTAAATAAAGTTTTTAACCCCTATCCCGCCGCTCCTGGACCTCGCCGCAACTAAATAAAGTTAATAACCCCTATTCCACCGCTCCCTGACCCCGCCACCACCTAAAGAAATGTATTAACCCCTAAACCTCTGGCCTCCCACATCACTACCATTAACTAAACCTATTAACTCCTAAACCGCCAGCCCTCCACATCGCCATAAACTAAATTAAGCTATTAACCCCTAAACCTAACAACCTGCTAAGTTTAAATTAAAATTACAACATCCCTATCTTCAAATAAATTAAAACTTACCTGTAGGGTTAAAGTGAACTATTTTTAAACTATTAATTAACCTACCCTAACTATTATACTACAATTACATTAAACTACCAATTAAATTAACTAAATTACATATTAAAAAACCCTAACTCTACTCAAATTTTTTAAATCTACTATTAAACCTTCTAAAAAAATTACTATATTACAACAACAAAAAACGCTAAGTTACAAAAAATAAAAAACTCTAAATTATGAAAACAAACAAACCACATTATAAAAAATAAAAAATAATTACTCCTAATCTAATAGCCCTATCAAAATAAAAAGCCCCCCATCCCAAAATAAAAAAAATCCTAGCCTACAATAAACTACCAATGGCCCTTAAAAGGGCCTTTTGTGGGGCATTGCCCCAAAGAAATCAGCTCTTTTACCTGAAAAAAAACCACAAACACCCCCAACAGTAAAACCCACAACCCACCCAACCAACACCCCCAAATAAAAACCCTATCTAAAATAACCTAAGCTCCCCATTGCCCTGAAAAGGGCATTTGTATGGGCATTGCCCTTAAAAGGGCATTTAGCTCTTTTACTGCCCAGACCCTACTCTAAAAATAAAACGCACCCAAAAATCCTTAAATAAACCTAACACTAACCCCCGACGATCCACTTACAGTTATTGAAGTCCCACTTGAACAATCCATCCAGTTGGCAAAAAGTCTTCATCCAGGCGGCCTCTTGAATGATAAAGACTTCTTGCCGGCTGGATGAATCCTTCAAGCGGGACTGTAAGTGGATCGTCAGGGGTTAGCGTTGGGTGGGTGGAGGATTTTACTGTTGGGGGGTGTTTGTATTTTTTTACAGGTAAAAGAGCTGTTTTCTTTGGGGGAGTACCCCACAAAAGGCCCTTTTAAGAGCCATTGGTAGTTTATTGTAGGCTGGGGGGGTTATTTTGATAGGGCTATTAGATTAGGAGTAATTCTTTTTTATTTTTGATAATGTGTTTTGTTTTGTTTTTCTTCGTAATTTAGTGTTTTTTATTTTTTGTAACTTAGCGTTTATTTTTTGTAATTTAGTAATTTTTTAGAAGGTTTAATAGTAGATTTAAATAATTTGAGTAGGGTTAGGGTTTTTTAATATGTAATTTAGTTAATTTAATTATTAGTTTAGTGTAATTGTAGTATAATAGTTTGGGTAGGTTAATTAATAGTTTAAAAATAGTTTTCTTTAGGAGGTGGAGGGGTCCAGGAGCGGCGGGATAGGGGTTAATAACTTTATTAAAGTTGCAGGGGGCTCCGGGAGAGGCGGAATGGGGGTTAAAAACTTTATGCAGGTTGTGGCAATGTCGGGGCAGCAGATATGGGTTGTTTAGACTTGGGGGTTTATGTTAGGGTGTTAGGTGTAAACATTACTTGTTTTCAGCCATAGAAATCAATGGGATATCGGGCAGCATCGAACATAAGCTTTCGGTGCTTTCAGACTCCCATTGATTTCTATGGCATCTGCGGCCTCCAGGGTGGTGGATTAAAAACCAGGTATGCTGGGTCAGAATAGCCACGAGTGTACCTGTTAGAAATTTGATAACTTTGAAAAGTTGTCAAACAGAGCCGAATGTGTATTCGGGAACATCTGTAATGACATAAGCATCGATCTGCGTCGGATTGAGACCGGCGGATCGTATGTTACATCACAAATTTCAACTTTTGGCGGTCTGTAGGCTTTGATAACTAGGTCGGATCAAGCTTGCCACAATTATGCTGCGGAATAACACTTTGTGTTATTTTTTATTTTAAAAGTAAAAAGTCACTCTTAAAACTAAGCAAAAGTTATGACATTTCACAGTGTGTATAGAATTATATTATTTGGAGATTTGATTTGACTAATCTAAATTTTGACTTAGAGGACAGAATTCCAATAGTGTGTAACATTTTCTCATAATTTTACCCGACATCTTTGCAAATGTAAGAAATAAAAACTACAAGGGAAGACTCCATGTCACATGTATATCAGACTGACAATCACAACAGTATGGTTATACTCACCATGCTATTGTTTTCCCCCCGTTTCTGCAGCTTTTTCCATTCCATTCTGCTTTTTCTCTTTTATTTATGTTGTTATAGAGATTGTAGGGCACTAACAACCCAACAAGAGTGATGCACATAAGAAATGACACCTCACAACAAAGTAGCCCTCCTTTTGCAAGATGAGGCCACTCTTAGACCTCTCTACACAGAGAACATAATAACAGTCAGGTGGGATATATAGAAATACTACATTTATCTTACCATACAATACAAAAATATACTATCAACCAGGCTATATTTGGGTCCTCATTTCTGTCATGAGGTGCTGTATGTATTAGTAAGATGACTAGCAGACTTCATTTCTAATAATCTACATACTGTAGTGCTGCCTGCCAAGTATAGGTATTAACAGGTTACAGCTTCAGCAAAGGTCAAACACAAACCCTGTCTATACCCTTCATTAATTTCCTATGCACATAAGCGACATTATAGTTATCTATGGAGGGGGGACAACCATGTTGACTGAGCCATAATAAGTAAGTATGTCACACAATAGCATACAGCAGTGATGGCTAACTTTGTAGATGTTTAAGGGCTGCAAATCAATATTTATGAAGCCTTAAAGGCCATACATACATTTATGGCTATTGGGCACACAAATAATGTTCCCAAAGCACGCTTTTTTAATTTCACTTTTTCTTGGGTTCACAAAAACTATGACACACATTCTTAGTTCTACTTTCTCCCAAGGGCTACAAAAACTAATGTGCTGAATGTGGCCCACGGCTGCCAGTTGGCCATCCCTCACATGCAGTAAATACCAACTGAGAGTGATATATAACAGCTGACAGATTTGGTCAACCTGGTTCTCACAGGGCCTGATGATCAAAATCTTAACAACATGGAGAGATATAACGCAAATTCTTTATTTCTTTTTTAAGCATTAAATTGCCCTATATGTGTCAATTCTTCACAACCTGCGTGTAAATCACATATACAGATTTGGACGCCATTACAAAGTACTATATCATAAGAAAACTAACAAAAGCATGCCAATTTATATGAACCTGATGAGGGTGAAAAAAGACTCCCTTTGTTGAATTTTATATGGATTTCCTGGGTGGAAGAGGATCTAAAGATTGTCCATAGCTATCTCTCAAAAGCAAACTCTTCTCTAATTCTATCATGAAGTGGCCTACAAGACTCTCATGTGCCCCCCCCCCCCCCACACTGATGACCTAGAAAATGCATGATGTATGGTGGTCTACTTACAGCAAGAGAAGTTAGGGTCATCTCCCACTCTCGATGAATATAAACTCAACTGTGGATGGTAGAAGGCACTTCTTCCTCAGTTATGACAGGGGCAGTTTGGAAACAGCTCTGTGAGTAGTAGAATTGTATTTTATCAAACAACTGTAACACCTTTCTCAGTTTTATTTTAGAAACTTAATAAAGCCTCATACAACAAATATAGGCCCCTACTTATCAAGCCGTCGACTTTCTAGCATTCGCCGGCACCAATACGCTCGCCTAAGATCGCCTAACATCGCTGCCGCGGACCTGAATACGTTCGCCAAAATTATAAAGAATGCTGTCAAAAAGCCGCACACCAACATCGATCTTGCTGCTAATCGGCTTATTTGCAGCTTTCTTGCTATCCTGTCACTAAGCACCCACACTAAACTATACTGTTTTACCCCCTATACCGCCGCTCCCAGGAGCCCACCGCACCTAAATAAGGTTATTAACCCCTAAACCGCCGCTCCCAGAGCCCACCACAACTCTAATAAAGTGTTTAAACCCTAAACCGCCGCTCCCGGAGCCCACCGCAACTCTAATAAAGTGTTTAACCCCTAAACCTGCCGCTCCCAGACCCCGCCGCAACCTACATTATATGAATTAACCCCTAAACTGCCACTCCCTGAGCCCACCGTAACTCTAATAAAGTGTTTAACCCCTAAACCGTCGCTCCCGGACCCCGCCGCAACTAAATAAAATGTTTAACCCCTAAACTGCCGCTCATGGACCCCGCCGCCACCTACATTAAATTTATTAAACCCTAATCTGACCCCCTACACCGCCGCCACCTACATTAAATTTATTAACCCCTAATTTGACCCCCTACACCGCCGCCACCTACATAAAATTTATTAACCCCTAATCTCCTGCCCCCAACGTCGCCGCCACTATATTAAATTTATTAACCCCTAAACCTAAGTCTAACCCTAACACCCACTAATTTCAATATAATTTAAAATAATCTAAATAAATTATTCCTATTTACAACTAAATACTTACCTATAAAATAAGCCCTAAGATAGCTACAATATAACTAATAGTTAGATTGTAGCTATTTTAGGGTTTATTTTTATTTTACAGTCAAGTTTGTATTTATTTTAACTAGGTAGAATAGTTATTAAATAGTTATTAACTATTTAATAACTACCTAGCTAAAATAAATACAAATATACCTGTAAAATAAAACCTAACCTAAGTTACAATTACACCTAACACTACACTATAATTAAATAAATTAACTACAATTAACTACAATTAATTAAAATAAAATTAAATTAACTAAAGTACAAAAAAAAACAAACACTAAATTGCAGACAATAAAAAAATAATTACAAGTTTTTTAACCTAATCTAATCCCCCTAATAAAATAAAAAAGCCCCCAAAATAATAAAAATCCCTACCCTATACTAAATTACAAATAGCGCTTAAAAGGACTTTTTTGCGGGGCATTGCCCCAAAGTAATCAGCTCTATTACCTGTAAAAAAAAAATACAATACCCCCCCAACATTAAAACCCACCACCCACACACCCAACCCTACTCTAAAACCCTCTCAATCCTCCCTTAATAAAACCTAACACTACCCCCCTGAAGATCACCCTACCTTGAGACATCTTCACCCAACCGGGCCTAAGTTCTGAATGAAGCCAGGCGAAGTCTTCAACCAACTGGGCAGAAGAGGTCCTCATCTTCATCCAGGTGGAATCTTCTATCTTCATCCATCCGACAAGGAGCGGATCCATCTTGAAGACATCCAATGCGGAGCATCCATCCAGACTGACGACTACCCAATGAATGACTGGTCCTTTAAATGACATCATCCAAGATGGCGTCCCTTGAATTCCGATTGGCTGATAGAATTCTATCAGCCATCGGAATTAAGGTAGGAAAAATCCTATTGGCGAATGCAATCAGCCAATAGGATTGAGCTTGCATTCTATTGGCTGATTGGAACAGCCAATAGAATGCAAGCTTAACCCTATTGGCTGATTGGATCAGCCAATAGGATTGAACTTCAATCCTATTGGCTGATTGCATCAGCCAATAGGATTTTTCCTACCTTAATTCCGATTGGCTGATAGAATTCTATCAGCCAATCTGAATTCAAGGAATGCCATCTTGGATGACGTCATTTAAAGGACCAGTCATTCGTCGGGTAGTCGTCAGTCTGGATGGATGCTCCACGTCGGATCTCTTCAAGATGGAGCCGCTCCTCATCGGATGGATGAAGATAGAAGATGCCGTCTGGATGAAGACTTCTGCTCGTCTGGAGGACCACTTCTGCCCGGTTGGGTGAAGACGTCTCAAGGTAGGGTGATCTTCAGGGGGGTAGTGTTAGGTTTTATTAAGGGGGGATTGGGTGGGTTTTAGAGTAGGGTTGGGTGTGTGGGTGGTGGGTTTTAATGTGGTATTGTATTTTTTTTTTTACAGGTAATAGAGCTGATTACTTTGGTGCAATGCCCCGCAAAAAGCCCTTTTAAGGGCTATTTGTAATTTAGTATAGGGTAGGGATTTTTATTATTTTGGAGGGCTTTTTTATTTTATTAGGGGGATTAGATTAGGTGTAATTAGTTTAAAATTCTTGTAATTATTTTTTTATTTTCTGTAATTTAGTGTTTTTTTTTTGTACTTTAGTTAATTTAATTTTATTTTAATTAATTGTAGTTAATTGTAGTTAATTTATTTAATTTATTTAATTAATTTAATTAGGTGTAATTGTAACTTAGGTTAACTTTTATTTTACAGGTTAATTTGTATTTATTTTAACTAGGTACTTAGTAAATACTTAATAACTTTTTAATAACTATTGTACCTAATTAAAATAAATACAAAGTTGCCTGTAAAATAAAAATAAACCCTAAGCTAGATACAATGTAACTATTAGTTATATTGTAGCTAGCTTAGGGTTTATTTTACAGGTAAGTATTTAGTTTTAAATAGGAATTATTTAGTTAATTATAGAAATTTTATTTAGATTTTTTTCAATTATAGTTAAATTAGGGGTTGTTAGGGTTAGATTTAGGTTTAGGGGTTAATAAATTAAATATAGTGGCGGCGGTGTGGGGGGGGCAGATTAGGGGTTAATAAATATAATGTAGGTGGCGGTGGGCTCCAGGAGCGGCAGTTTAGGGGTTAAACAATTTATTAAGTTGCAGCGGGGTCCGAGAGTGGCAGAATAGGGGTTAATAACTTTATGCAGGTGGCGGCGGGATAGGGGGCAGCAGATTAGGGGTTAATAGGTATAATGTAGGTGGTGGTGGGCTCCGTGAGCAGCGGTTTAGGGGTTAATACATTTATTAGAGTTGCGGTGGGGTCCGGGAGTGGCGGTTTAGGGGTTAAACACTTTAATAGAGCGGTGGTTTACGGGTTATTAAGTATAATGTAGGTGGCAGCGGTGTAGGGGGGCAGATTAGGTGTGTTTAGACTCAGGGTACATGCTAGGGTGTTAGGTGTAGATGTTCCCATAGGAATCAATGGGATATCGGGCAGCAGCGAACATGAGCTTTCGCTGCTGTCAGACTCCCATTGATTCCTAAGGCATCCGCCGACTCCAGGGCGGCGGATTGAAAACCGGGTACGCTGGGCCGTAATGGTGGCGAGCGTACCTGGTAGGTATTTGATAACTTCCAAAAGTAGTAAGATTGTGCCGAATTTGGGTTCGGAACATCTGTAGTGATGTAACCATCAATCTGTGTCGGACTGAGTCCGCCAGATCGTATGTTACGTCACTAAATTCTACTTTTGCTGGTCTGTAGGGCTTGATAACTACGGCGAATCAGGCTCGCCACAAATACGCTGCGGAATTCCAGTGTATTTGCGGTTGACAGCCTGATAAATAGAGGCCATAGGTTGTTCCCGGGGTGGGGGGGCATGTAGTTGAATGCCACTGGCCACCTTACACTGCTTCTGAAGGTCTCACCATTCCAATACTTAGGGCTGGATATAAAGCTACTAAGTTAGCTCATTCTATAATTCTTATATGTACCCAAAACAACATACATTAAGAGTCTGCACCTATATTGTCCAATAAAAAAATATTAATTGAAATTAAGAAGATAACATTTATTAGACTTGTAAAACGACAAAAAAATTGGTTTGCCGAAATCTTAGAAACAAATATTCATTGGCTGCATTATTAAGGATTCATTTAATTTAAAACTAAATGAACAATGAATATTTGTAGAACAATTACATTAGTTTTCATTCCATACTTACATTTAGTTCAATGGAGATCCACACTTACCCGTTCCACTTCTTCACAGAGCCCTGGCCATGGTAATAGGAAGCAGCTCAAAGGTCTTGCACTAAAGCACCTTCTTCTTTTAGCACAGGCCCTGGGAGCCTCCGCTCTAAGCCTGGGAGCATGGCCGTGGCTCTGTGTAGAAGAGTGCTGGTAAGCTTGGATCTCCAGTACGCTAGAGCTAAGTAGTTAACTCCTTAAAGGTAATTTTTAAAACACAACACCTAGATTACGAGTTTTGCGCTATAGAGGGTGTGAAACAAACGCAACAAAAGTTGTATTATTTCACCCTCCATAGCGCTGCCATTACAAGTTTCTGAAAAACTGCCTTCTGCATGCAATATGGTGGCGTTAAGCTCCATACCGCATAAAAGCCAAGGGCTGCTTTGACGTGCTTTTGCACGCTTTCCCCCATAGACATCAATGGGGAGAGAGTGTTAGAAAAAAACTAACACCTGAAGTGCGGAATGTCGATCGTCATAACGCAACCCCATTGATGTCTATGAGTAAAAGAAAGTTACATTTAAGCCTAACACCCTAACATAAACCACAAGTCTAAACACCCCTAATCTGCTGCCCCTGACATCGCTGCCACTATAATAAAGTTATTAACCCCTAATCTGCTGTTCCCGACATCGCCGTCACTAATAAAAGTTATTAACCCTTATCCCGCCGCTCCCTGACATCGCCGCCACTAATAAAAGTTATTAACCCCTATTCCGCCACTCCCCGACAACGCCACCACTATAATAAATGTATTACCCCTAAACCTCTGGCCTCCCACATCACCACCAATAAATAAACCTATTAACCCCTAAACCACCAGCCCCCCACATCGCAAAAAAATAAATTAAACTATTAACACCTAAACCTAACAACCCCCTAACTTTATATTAAGATTACAATAGCCATATCTTAAAATATATATAAAAAAACTTACCTGTGAAATTTAAAAGAAACTAAGTCTAAACTATAAATTAACCTAAAATAACTATTATACTAAATTATTATACTAAAATTAAAATAACTACCAATTAAAAAAACTAAATTATACATTTAAAAAAAAAAACTAACACTACTAACAAAATTTAAGTCTAAAATTACAAAAGATAAAAATACTAAATTACGAAAAATAACAAATGAAATTATCAAAAATAAAAACAATTACACCTAATCTACTAGCCCTATAAAAATAAAAAATCCCCCCCAAGATAAAAAAAAACCCCTAGCCTACAATAAACTACCAATAGCCCTTAAAAGGGCCTTTTTTAGGGCATTGCCCTAAAGAAATCAGCTCTTTTACATGGAAAGAAATACAAAGACCCTACCAACAGTAAAACCCACCACCCAACCAACCCCCCAAAATAAAAAACCTAACTCTAACAAAAACCTAAGCTACCCATTGCCCTGAAAAGGACATTTGTATGGGCATTGCCCTTAAAAGGGCATTCAGCTCTTTTACCTAAAGCCCAAAACCCTAATCTAAAAAAAACACACCTCAAAAAAAAAAAACTAACACTAACCCCAAAGATCCACTCTGAAGTCTGGACATCCATCCTCATCCAGGCGGCGAGGTCTTCGTCCAGGCAACGAGATGTGTGGTTTACTGTTGGGGGGTCTTTATATTTTTCCAGGTAAAAGAGCTGATTTCTTTAGGGCAATGCCCTACAAAAGACCCTTTTAAGGGCTATTGGTAGTTTATTGTAAGCTAGGGGTCTTTTTTATTTTGGGGCGGGGCTTTTTTAATTTTATAGGGCTATTAGATTAGGTGTAATTGTTTTTATTTTTGATAATTTCGTTTGTTATTTTTCATGATTTAGTATTTTTTATTTTTTGTAATTTTAGACAAATTTTTTAATAGTGTTAGTTTTTTTCTAATGCGTAATTTAGTTTTTTTAATTGGTAGTTATTTTAATTTTAGTATAATAGTTTAGTAAAATAGTTATGTTAGGTTAATTGTTAGTTTAAACTTAGGGTTGTGGGGATGTGGGCAGGTGGCAGATTAGGGGTTAATAAATTTAAAATAGTGTTTGCAATGCAGGAAGGTGGCAGTATAGGGGTTAATAGGTAGTTTATGGGTGTTAGTGTACTTTGTAACAGTTTAGTTATGAGTTTTGTGAAGCATTTTTGTTACACAGAATCCATAACTACTGCTCTCAGAAGGCAGAATGGATTGTGTCGGTATAGGCTGTAACACAAGCATTTTAGCCTCATCGCACAACCTGTAATACCGGCGCTATGAAAATCCCACACAAAAACGTCATTTTTTTTAATGTGGGATTGACGTTGCGTTACAGCCTAAAATGCTTGTGGTATAGTTATACCGACATGGCTCATAATGGCTGTGTTACTGTTTTTACGCTGAAATTACCATTTTTTCAGCGTTAAAACCGTAACGCACAACTCGTAATCTAGGTGACAAATTTTCGCATTATTTTTTTGTTTTCTTTGAATTTCCTTGGTGCATTCATTCGAATAATTATTTTGTGAAAATTAAACAAATTTCCATTATTATATTATGAAGTTGAATTCGTAACGAAACCTATGCACATCTCTAACATTTATTATGTTTGTTACTTTATAACTGTGGAAGAAAAACACTTGTTGATGAGAGAGGTCAGAGGAGGATGACTAGACTTGTGCAAGCCAATGGACAGGCCACTTTGTCGTAATTCACATCAGAATTTAACCTTGGTGCGGAGAAAAACATATTGCAACTTAACACTAGGCGCACGTTGTTGCTGATAGGCTACAACTGCCTGCAGCCATGTCGGATGTGATTGTTATCAGAGAAGAATAAAAGAGCATGCCTTATGTGGGCACAACAACACCAGCACTGGACCATCGAAGACTGGAAAAAAGGTTGGTTTGGTCTGACAAGTCAAAGTTCCTAGTGTGTGATGCTGATGGCAGGCTCCAAATTTGGTGAAAACAGTATGAATTAATGGACCTGTCATGTCTGATGAAAACCACGCAAGGTGGTGGGGTGGTGTTATGGTGTGGGGAATGGTTTCCTGGAACATGTTGGGTCCATTGATACCCATAGATTCACGTCTGTATGCCATAGTGTATGTAAACAGCGTTGCTCACCAAATACATCCATTCATGTTGACAGTTTGTCCTCAGGCAGGTGGTTACTTCCAGCAGGATAATGGGCCAGTGCACAAAGCCTGTATCACTATGGGATGGTTCCTGGAACATGACAATGACTTTCTTTGCTGCAGTGGCCCGCTCAGTCCCCAGATCTCAATCCTATTGAACATCTTTGGGATGAGCTGGAAAGGATTATTCGCCTCATGCCTTTACCTCCGTCGAATCTCCAGGACTTGCATGATACCTACCTATATATTTACTGGGAACACACAGTTTCTATAGACCGCAATATAAAGGCACTTTTTTGGGGGCAGGTAAATGGAAAATGAGATTTAATACTGGAAAATGCAAGGTTCTACATTTTGGAAGCAAAAATAAGCAGGCAACCTATTATTTAAATGGGACTAGATTTAGCAAAACTGACGAGGAAAGGGATTTGAAAGTACTTATAGATAACAAGCTAAAGATGGATGCACAATGCAGGGCAGCAGCTTATAGGGCTAATAAGATACTAGCATGTATTCAAAGAGGCTTTGATGCAAGGGAGGAAAGCATAATTCTGCCACTATAAAAATCCCTGGTAAGACCTCACCTTGAGTATGGAGTGCACATCTGGGGACAAGCTCAAAAAAAGACATTGCAGACTTAGAAAAAGTTCAGAGAAGGGCCACAAAACTAATAAGGGAATTGGATCATTTAAGCTATGAGGAGAGGTTAGCCAAACTGGGTCTGTTTTCTCTGGAAAAAAGGCACTTGAGAGGTGACATGATTACTTTATATAAATATATTTAAGACCCAGATACAGAGATGGCAGAAGCTCTGTTTATTCCAAAAAAATGTTTGTGACAAGAGGTCACAATCTACGGCTGGATAAAAGGAGAGTTAATCTCCAGAAACGTAAACATTTTTTCACTCTAAGAACAATCAAATTGTGGATCTCATTACCTAAGGAGTAAGTAAATGCCAATACCTTAGATCCATTTAAAAATGTTTTAGATACATTTCTGGCTAGAAACAAAATTCAGGCTTGTGTTAAATATGTAACCTTTTAATTGTATTAATTTAAGATCAATTGGAGATTTTATTGTAAGTATATTTAGATTTGTAGAGGTTAAACTCAATGTACTTCTGTCTTTTTTCAAATTAATCTACTATGTTACTATGATACTATGTTACTGACCCTGGTTTTGGCAATATCTCTAATTTTTCAGTCTACCGTTCACAGCAGTCTGCTGTATCCTTTCTACTGCTAATAAGTGAGGTACTCTTTTAATCTAATTGTTCACCTTTGGGAGCTGCATATCACAGTTTACAGTCTTGAGTTAGGTTTATATCATCATACCTCAGTCTCTGGGTCCTGTGTGGCAATCTACAGTGTTTTTGACATTGACACCAACAACAAATCATAATTAAGCTAACGGTTGCTGCTGTTTAGTTATCATTACAAAGATCACTGGACTAGTAGAATGACATGAAACCCTTATTTGATTGATGACATTTTCTGATTTTATGTGAAGGATCTGTAGAACAGTTGTTTGCTTTTGTTTCAGACTTTTAAATGTGAACAATTATAATATCTTCTAAGCAAAACAGAGATCTTGTTCCTAGATATAAAGATAAAGAAAGAAAGAAGTTTGATATCAGCAACTGAAAACTATCATATGGCCACTGCTACTAAAAATCTATTGCTTGCCTTTAGCTTTCATGCTGACTATCTAAAAAGAGGCATTCCAACTGAGAAGTTTCTGTGACTTCACGTAAATTGTTTTTATCTAAGGAAAAATATGAAAGACAAGCTGTAGATATGCAAAAGAAAATTCATAGCTATGGAATACTCCAAAAGAAATGTTAAAAAGGCAAGTTAGGGCCAGCCATACCAATAGGGATGACACTACTGCAAAATAGAACAATTTTGTTCTTCTATAGATTTGGTAACAAGATATAATTGTCATTGGGAGTGGACTATACTTTATTTCTTTAACTAAAGATTAAAATGATGACATTAAACCCCCTTTTTGATAGGTAAAATATGATATATTTTTATGGTGAGGGTTGATAAGTCATACTAATTAGAGACGTGCCTAGATAGTTTTGTTCACTGCCAAATGTGCAAGTAAAAGGCTGCTTGTGATATTCAGCTCTTTTCTGAGCCGAATATCTTCTTGTGCAGATTATTGCATATCAGGGGGTCGATCCGATAAAAATCGTCGCCCGCAAAAGCCGGCGACGCCAATATTTGCGCGGGTTTGGTATCCTATATACGGCGTAACCCGTAGTTTTTTGGGCCATAGGCAGGTATACCAAACCCGCGCAGTTTGGTATCCAATATGCAGCGTAAGGACTTACGTGGCGAAAATGGAGAAAACTTACTCCATTTTCACCTCGCCACTAAAAGCAGCCGTAAGAAGCCTTACGCTGACTATTGGAGCCCCGTAACTCCCTAAACTGGCAGCTAAAATTAAAAAAAAATGTTCCGATCAGCCAATAGAATGCAAGCTCAATCTGATTGGCTGATTGGATCAGCCAATCGGATTGAACTTGAATCTGATTGGCTGATTCAATCAGCCAATCAGATTTTTTTAACTTAATTCCAATTGGCTGATAGAATCCTATCAGCCAATCGGAATTCAGCGGACGCCATCTTGGATGACGTCATTTAAAGGTACCTCATTCCAAGTTCAGTAGTCGGCCGGGATGGATGCTCCGCAGCGGCGGAGCGAAGAAAGAAGATTGAAGATGCCGCCGGAAGAATGAAGACTTTGCTGCCGATTGGAGGAAGACGTCGCCGGAGGAAGAATTCTTCTTTGCCGCTTGGAGGAAGACATCGCCGGAGGAAGAATTCTTCTTTGCCGCTTGGAGGAAGACATCGCCCGGATCGGATCAGGAGTTCGGCCCGGTGTGGTGAAGACAAGGTAGGGAGATCTTCAGGGGGGTAGTGTTAGGCTTTTTTAAGGGGGGTTTGGGTGGTTTTAGAATAGGGGTATGTGGGTGGTGGGTTGTAATGGGGGGGGGGGGGTATTGTATTTGTATGCAAAAGAGCTGAATTCTTTGGGGCATGCCCCACAAAAGGCCCTTTTAAGGGCTGGTAAGGTAAAGAGCTTTGAAATTTGTTTAATTTAGAATAGGGCAGGGAATTTTTTTTATTTTGGGGGTTTATTATTTTATTAGGGGGCTTAGAATAGGTGTAATTAGCTTAAAAATCTTGTA
Organism: Bombina bombina; assembly: GCF_027579735.1. NCBI lineage: Eukaryota > Metazoa > Chordata > Amphibia > Anura > Bombinatoridae > Bombina > Bombina bombina. Next base: position 142,458,729 of record NC_069506.1, read on the forward strand.
ATCTTTTTTTATTTTTTGTAATTTAGTGTTTGTTTTTTTTTGTAATTTAGTTTAGTTAATTTAATTGTATTTTTAGATAGATGTTTGTAGTTTATTTAATTTATTGATAGTGTAGGTGTATTTGTAACTTAGGTTAGGATTTATTTTACAGGTAATTGGGTAATTATTTTAACTAGGTAGATATTAAATAGTTAATAACTATTTAATAGCTATTATACCTAGTTAAAATAATTAACAATTTACCTGTAAAATAAATATTAACCCTAACATAGCTACAATGTAATTATTAATTATATTGTAGCTATCTTAGGGTTTATTTTATAGGTAAGTATTTAGATTTAAATAGGAATATTTTAGTTTATAAATGAATTAGATTAATTTAATATAAATTTAGTTAGGGGTGTTAGGGTTAGATAGAGTTAATATAGTTAATATAAATACTATAGTAACTATATTAACTGTATTAACCCTAATATAATTAGGGTTAATATAGTTAATATATATAATGTAATACCTATATTAACTATAATATACTTAGGGTTAACATAGATAATATAGCTGGCGGCGGGGTAGGTAGATTAAATTAGGGGTTAATCATTTTAATAGAGATGGCGGCGGTGTAAGGGGCTTACATTGGGGGTTAATAATTTTAATATAGATGGCGGCGGTGTTAAGGGCTCACTTTAGGGGGTTATAGATATAATATAGCTGGCGGCGGGGTACGGGAGTGGCGGTTTAGGGGTTAATAACTTTATTAGGTTGCGGCGGGGTACGGGAGCGGCGGTTTAGGGGTTAATAGCTTTTTTATTGTTAGGATAGTGAGGGGGGATAGCAGATAGAGGGTTAGACAGTGCGGGCTATGTTAGGGAGGCGTGTTAGACTTGTCGGGCTATGTTAGGGAGGCGTGTTAGACAGTGCGGGTGTTTTAGACTTTAGTCAGGTTTTATAGGCGCCGGCAGTTTCTAACGTGCCGCAAGTCACTGGCGACGCCAGAAATTTGTACTTACGCAGATTTCTGGACATCGCTGGTTTGTCAGACTTACGGCACGTTAGCATCTGACGGCGACTTATATGGGATAGCTCGAGTTGCGAGCTGAAACTGCGGGCGACGCCGGTTCCCTCGCTTGCGCCGCAAACTGCGATCTATATCGGATCGCGCCCCTGGATCTTAATGTGTTTCACTTGCACAAGAAGATATCTGGTTCCGAAAAGATAGATTGTAAGTTCCAACGGGAATATGGCCCTCAATCCCTCCTGTATGTGTTTGTAAATTTTGTCCTGTCTCTTACAAGTCTTGTATTGTTTTATTTGTATGAATTGTATACATGGACAGCGCTGCAGAATATGTTGGCGCTTCATATATAAAGTATAATAATAATATCACACGCAGCCTCTTATTTCTGCATTCGGCAGTAAACAAAACTGACAGATGCACGTCTCTAATACTAATTCCCCTTAGTCTGAGCCAGGTTATTACTGGCGTGACTCCAAGGGGCCAAAGAAAGGCAGGTGTATTCTTACCACAGGTGGTCTCACCAAAAATAGCAAAGGTACCTCATGTGGTCACATAAATAGGAACTGTGAAATTTGTATTTGTTATGTCCAGGCAAATTAATCAATCATTAGCTAAAAGAAAATTACACAGAAAGTGAATGCCTTCCATTTTGAAATGATGGTATGTGACAACATGAAATACAATCTATGGGGTAGATTTAACAAAGGTTGAGGGGACATAATTCACTGTAGGGAATCATGTCCGCTCAACCTCACTTTTTTGTGTGCCTTTAACATTGCACAAGCATTTCTGGTGAAACGTTTGTGCAATGCCGCCCCCTGCTCACTGGTGGCCAATAGGCAGCTAGCAGGGGCCGTCAATCATCCTGATCGGATCGGGATGATTTCAGTCCGCCACCGAAGTTAAGGATCAGCGGTCTTACGACTGTTGCTTAACTTCCATTGCAGGCGGACCTTAAATGATGGGGCTCCGAATCAGCATCCACTGCTTAATATATGGAGCCCTATGAGTACACTTGAGGACTAAAGGACCCATGTAACTGTGCTTATGGTTAGATAATTGTGGTAACATTTTTTAGATTTTTAGAAAAAAATGTGTTTAGGTGTTGACTTACCTTAAAGGGACTTTTCATGGCTTTTAACTCTGGATCCTTGTGGATTCTATGATCTTCCCCTAGTAGGAAAGAAGGCTGATGTAGTAGGTGGGTTTAAGTATTGTTTTTTGAAAACTGGGAACTGTTAGAGGCATTATTACATCTGGAAAAGTGCCCCTGGCTTCCCTGGCCTGTCAAAAACATGATTAGGTGGGTACAATGTATTTTTCACTGATGCCTTAGTTTTGCTTTTGTGGTGTAAAGGGATTCATATATAGTTGCTCAAATTTAAAATATATAGCATCAGTACTTCGTCCTATGGCAGCACATTTAAAGTGACAGTCTAGTCAAAATGAAACTTTCATGATTCAGATAGGGCATGCAATTTTAAACAAATTTCCAATTTACCCTTAGGGTCCTATTTACCAATGTGCAAGCGGACATGATACAAAGTAACGTATCATGTCCGCTACACATCTCAGCACATCGATAAATGCCTTGTGAACTGCTGGTGCAATGGCGCCCCCTGAAGGCAGACAAGTTATGGAGCAGCGGTCGGACAGCGCTGGAAACCAGGGGCATCAAGCTCCATACGGAGTTTGATAAATAAGCCCCTAATCTCAAAATAGCTTTGTTCTCTTGGTATTCTTTGTTGAAAGCTAAACCTAGGTAGGCTCATATGCTAATTTATAAGCCCATGAAGGCTGCCTCTTATCTCAGTGCATTTTGACAGTTTTCCCAGCCAGACAGGTCTAGTTTATGTGTGCCACAAAGATCAATATTGTGCTCACTCCCGTGGCGTTATTTATGAGTTAGCACTGATTGGTTAAAATGCAAGTCTGTCAAGAGAACTGAAATAAGGGGGCAGTATGCAGAGGCTTAGATACAAGGTAATCACAGAGGTAGAAAAAAGTGTATTAATATAACAGTGTTGGTTTTGCAAACCTGGGTGGGTAATAAAGGTATTATCTATCTTTTTAAACAATAAACATTCCCTTTAACTACCTTTAGATTCAGATGTATGAGTATAAAATGTCTACTTTCTTTGGATCCATTCCCTTATTACAAAGGGATCCAGCAGAGAGTTAATAGCCATTGATTCTTTTGCTAATGGAAATATTTTTGTAACAGGCCCTGTGTAATTTATTATGAAAGCCTTTGCGATCTGTGTCCTGAACAAACCTTTTTTCTTTGTGCCTGCAGTCTGGAATGCTATTTGGGTCTACTGACTGTGTTACAGTGGGCTATGTAGGGAAGGACTGGGGCACTTGGCCTGAGGTTTCCCAGACATCTTTAGAGAGCGGATTATGAATATGGTAATCTATGTAATCAGTGATTAATTGAGGGGGGCTAGAGCATCGTTTTGAATTATTTTTTTTTTCTCAGGTTGGAACAAAACAGGGTTTAGTAACTTTCTTATGATGTTTTGATTATAAATAATCATCTGAAATGAATAAATCTGAATCTTTAAACAATGCAATTCTGATGAATGGGAGCAAAATGGTAATCCGATGAGCAATTTGACTAGGAATGGTGGGGGTAGAGACCAGACATATATTTGGCTTTAGCAGGTTTCTTGCTTGACACTTTTTCAGGGCAAGTGATAAAAGGCTTGAGTATATTATAGTCAGACACTATGATGCTAGTATACTTTCTTTACTCTCTGCACTTGTGTTGTTCTTGCTAATTGGTGGATATATTCACCCACCAATAAACAAGTGCTGTCCAGTTTCTGAAACAAAAATTGTCTTGCTTCTTAGCTTAGATGTCTTATTTTTTAAATAAAGAGAACAAAGAAAAATTGATAATAGGAGTAAATTAGAAAGTTGCCTAAAATTGCATGCTCTATCTGAATCCCGAAAGAAAAAATGTGTGTTCAGTGTCCCTTTAAGTTTCATTTAAACAGCACAGAACTAAATGAAGATCTCCGCTACTTGAGAAAACTTTTTGCATTTCATCAGTTTAGAGATCGAGCGTTATCCAGCATACATTTTACTGTGTGTCCCCATGAAAGTCTATTGTGGGAAGGATTTAACACACCCACACTATCCGATATGCAGATGTTAGCATACACTAGGCTATCACTTGAGCAATACAAAATATCTTTGGACTTGTAATATGAGCCCAAAAATAGAAACAGCATTGATTGTGCTTAAACAATGTTAACAGAAGTGTTAATATTTCTGTGCTCCACTTATAATCTATATAACAATGTGTGTTCATTTATTCATGTTGTGTGTTGTGTGAGAGCATCTCTTACAGGGTACAGAACCCTGATCCTTCAACATTCTACACAGTGATTACCTGGTCAATTCAGGAGCTCATTTATGTCTCTCCCATATTAGGTTGCCAACTTTTATGGGAAGAAATCTGGCCATGCTCATTAGCATAAATTTGCATAAATAATTATACAGTATAATTTAGGAATTAAAGCTGCTAGGACTGATATGATATAATCATTGGTTTACAAATAGATTCTAAAACACATATAAGTTTGCCCATGATATCATTTTTATTTCTATATTTATTCTTAATTTTCAACTTTGACTTGAACCTTAAAAAAACCTGCCATGTCTGTAAAATACCGGCATGGTGGTAACACTAGTCCCATAATTGAACACAGTAAAGATATAAGATAAAGATACCAAAAAGCAGCTCTTTTGCCAAGCAGCATTTATTTGCTGACATGTACTTTATATATCCCTATGACTTTAATGTCCCTTTATGCTCAGAAAGCTTTTTTGGCAAAAACAAAATTGATTATTGTACATTAGTTGAACAGAGTCAAACAGCATCTTGATTTTCTTTTGTTTTATTTTAAAGATTTGCCTGGCCAACCTCATTTTTATGTATTAGTCATGTAGTGCCATCAAGTGGTAATATACAATAGCACAATTACAAAGGATAGAAAGATACATCTGTTTAATGTATAAATTAGTGCCTTATATGTCGTTATTAATCTTTCTTATCAGCCAAAAATGGGATTAAAAATAATGGCAAAAAGGACATTAAAGTCACATTTTCTTTGTTGTATCACAAACCATTTTTAAAATGTTGCCTCTTGAATGCAGCATATGTATAAAAATTGTACTTTGTCACACGTTCCCTAGAGGCCAAAAAGCAAATCCTGTGGAATGTAAATTTGGCAAATTATATAGCAGGTTCAGGCAATTTGCAACATTTTAAAAACAACCTTTTTTATTTAGATTTTTTGTCCTCTCTAGGGAGCATGTGTGATAAAGCACAATTTTTACACAAAAGCAAGAGTTGTTCAATTTTCTTTTAACATAGAGCAACCAGCACTAATAAAATATTTTGTTTTAAGCAAATACAAATCAAATTGCTGTGTTTGGGATGCAGTTTATTTGCATTCACTTCTAGTTTGGGAACATAACTTTTTATCACTCTCTAAACTAGCATACATATACCTAGATAAAACAGTGAGACCTGCAGTGGTAAATTGCTTAGCAAATATGAGGAGACCTGTGAGAGAACTTCATACACACTCAATGCCCCTTGTTCAGCCCACTTGAGGAGGTTTGCATTAAATAAATAAAGTACTCTTTGAATTTTGTAATTTTTACTAATATCTTAGAAGGACAGTAAAGTCAGAATTAAAGGGGCATGAAATTCAACATTTTTCTTTCATGATTCAGATAGAACATGCAACTTTAAACAATTTTCTAATTTACTTCTATAACATTTCTTTGTTCTTTTCATGTCTTTTGTTGAAAAGCAGGGATGTACGCTCAGGAGCGTGCACGTGTATGCAGCACTATATGGCAGCAGTTTTGAATTTTTTTTTATCCATCTGCAAGATCACTAGATGGCAGCACTATTTCCTGCCATGTAGTGCTCTAGAGACATACCTAGGTATCTCTTCAACAAAGAATACCACAGGAATGAAGCAAATTTGATAATAGAAGTAAATTTGAAACTTTTTTAAATTGTATGATCTGTTGGAATAAGAAAATATTTTGGGGGGGGGCTTCATATTCCTTTAAACTTTTATGATTTAGATAGAGTGTGTAATTTTAACCCCCAAACTGCACTTGGCGACAGGTGCTCGTTATCCACACAATGAGTTAAGTGCAGATGACAACCATGCTTTTGCAGCCACCCCCCACCCCTCCGCACTTTCTCCCAAATCCCAGACGGGAATCTTTACCAAGCCGCGTAAACCAGGCAGCTCCATAAGACTTTAAACCACTCAATTTATGCTACCTGAAAGGGAAAGTAAAGTCATAATTAGACATTCATGATTCAGACAGAACATACAATTTTAAACAAGTTTCCAATGTACTTACATTATTTAATTTGCTTCCTTCTCTTTTTATCATTTGTTGAAGGGTTTATCTAGGTAAACCCAGGAGCAGCAAAGCACTCAGATGCTAGCTGCTTATTGGTGGCTGAATATATACGCCTATTGGCTCACTCCATGTGTTCAGTTATCAACCAGTGGTGCATTGCTGCTCCTTCAACAAATGATACCTAGAGAATGAAACAAATTTTATATTAGAAGTAAACTGGAAAGTTGTTTGAAATTGTATGTTCTACCTAAATCATGAAAGGAAAATGTTAGGTTTCATGTCCCTTTAAGTCCTTGAAACCCCTAAGACCATTTTAAAGGCAATACCTGCACTTTCAAAAGGTGGGTGTCTTGGGGGAAATCTTAAATAAGAAATCCCCACACTTTCCCAGACTGTTTGCAAGCTGGGGGTTTCTAACAGGTCATCAAAAAGGCCCAGAGAGCCAGCGACATGTATAAATGTGTGTGTCAAAGTTATATACATATACAGGGAGTGCAGAATTATTAGGCAAGTTGTATTTTTGAGGATTAATTTTATTATTGAACAACAACCATGTTCTCAATGAACCCAAAAAACTCATTAATATCAAAGCTGAAAAAACTCATTAATATCAAAGCTGAATAGTTTTGGAAGTAGTTTTTAGTTTGTTTTTCGTTATAGCTATTTTAGGGGGATATCTGTGTGTGCAGGTGACTATTACTGTGCATAATTATTAGGCAACTTAACAAAAAACAAATATATACCCATTTCAATTATTTATTTTTACCAGTGAAACCAATATAACATCTCAACATTCACAAATATACATTTCTGACATTCAAAAACAAAACAAAAACAAATCAGTGACCAATATAGCCACCTTTCTTTGCAAGGACACTCAAAAGCCTGCCATCCATGGATTCTGTCAGTGTTTTGATCTGTTCACCATCAACATTGCGTGCAGCAGCAACCACAGCCTCCCAGACACTGTTCAGAGAGGTGTACTGTTTTCCCTCCTTGTAAATCTCACATTTGATGATGGACCACAGGTTCTCAATGGGGTTCAGATCAGGTGAACAAGGAGGCCATGTCATTAGATTTTCTTCTTTTATACCCTTTCTTGCCAGCCACGCTGTGGAGTACTTGGACGCGTGTGATGGAGCATTGTCCTGCATGAAAATCATGTTTTTCTTGAAGGATGCAGACTTCTTCCTGTACCACTGCTTGAAGAAGGTGTCTTCCAGAAACTGGCAGTAGGACTGGGAGTTGAGCTTGACTCCATCCTCAACCCGAAAAGGCCCCACAAGCTCATCTTTGATGATACCAGCCCAAACCAGTACTCCACCTTGCTGGCGTCTGAGTCGGACTGGAGCTCTCTGCCCTTTACCAATCCAGCCACGGGCCCATCCATCTGGCCCATCAAGACTCACTCTCATTTCATCAGTCCATAAAACCTTAGAAAAATCAGTCTTGAGATATTTCTTGGCCCAGTCTTGACATTTCAGCTTGTGTGTCTTGTTCAGTGGTGGTCGTCTTTCAGCCTTTCTTACCTTGGCCATGTCTCTGAGTATTGCACACCTTGTGCTTTTGGGCACTCCAGTGATGTTGCAGCTCTGAAATATGGCCAAACTGGTGGCAAGTGGCATCTTGGCAGCTGCACGCTTGACTTTTCTCAGTTCATGGGCAGTTATTTTGCGCCTTGGTTTTTCCACACGCTTCTTGCAACCCTGTTGACTATTTTGAATGAAACGCTTGATTGTTCGATGATCACGCTTCAGAAGCTTTGCAATTTTAAGAGTGCTGCATCCCTCTGCAAGATATTTCACTATTTTTGACTTTTCTGAGCCTGTCAAGTCCTTCTTTTGACCCATTTTGCCAAAGGAAAGGAAGTTGCCTAATAATTATGCACACCTGATATAGGGTGTTGATGTCATTAGACCACACCCCTTCTCATTACAGAGATGCACATCACCTAATATGCTTAATTGGTAGTAGGCTTTCGAGCCTATACAGCTTGGAGTAAGACAACATGCATAAAGAGGATGATGTGGTCAAAATACTCATTTGCCTAATAATTCTGCACTCACTGTATATGTGCACTCAAACAAATGGTCTTTTTTATATGTGGATACCCCTTTTTCTTTAGAAAAAGACACATACTATTTTTTACAACCTTGTTTATTAACATTTTCCTAAAATATACATTATTTTTAACACATTTTGTTTTTGAGTTCTCCTGTGCCATAATATATATATAACATAATGGTATAGTGTGAATCTGCTGGGTCTGCTGAAAAAAACAATATATAATATCTTTTGGTTTCTCACTGAAAAAAGACGTACAGCGGGGCTTAATTGTAAGCAGCATCTAAAAACTCTAAAACAGTTCAGAACATGGGTGGAAATGGCTTAGCAGTTAAAGGGTTAAACAACTTTACAATGTACTTCTAATTTCTAATTTGCTTTTGTTCTCTTGTGGTATCCTTTGTTCAAAAGCATACCTAGGTAGGCTCAGGAGCAGCAATGCATTACTGAGCTAGCTGCTGATTGGCGACTGCATATATGTGCCTCTTGTAATTGGCTCAACTGATATGTTTATCTAGATTCCAGTAGTGCATAGCTTTTCCTTCAACAAAAGATACCAACAGAATAAAGCAAATTTGTTAATAGAAGTAAATTGGAAATTTGTTTAAAATTGTTCTCTCATTCTGTAACAATCTGGTATCTGCCTTCAAATGGTACCAGAGCTCCGATTCCATATGCAGGCAGATGCTCTCTGCTGTGTCTCCCTTAGGAAATAATGGGGATTGCAGTTTCAGCATAAGTCCAACAATATCGCCACTCATTTACAATCTCGGTGGGGGGTGCTGTATTTAAAGTATGCTTACAAAACATACGCCTAGATTACGAGTCTTGCATTAGCCTTAAAAATCAGCGTTGAGAGGTCCCAACGCTGCTTGTTAATGCCCGCTGGTATTACGAGTCTGGCAGGTACAGGTGTACCGCTCACTTTTTTCCGCAACTCGAGCATACCACAAATCCACTTACGTAAATTGCGTATCCTATCTTTTCAATGGGATTTTCCTAACGCCGGTATTACGAGTCTTGGAAAAAGTGAGCGGTACAGCCTCTCCTGTCAAGACTGATACCGCATTTAAAAGTCAGTAGTTAAGAGTTTTATGGGCTAACGCCGTAACATAAAACTCTTAACTAAAGTGCTAAAAAGTACACTAACACCCATAAACTACCTATTAACCCCTAAACCGAGGCCCCCTCACATCGCAAACACTATATTAAAATTTTTAACCCCTAATCTGCCTAACCGGACATCGCCGCAACTTCAATAAATGTATTAACCCCTAAACCTCCGCACTCCCGCTTCGCAAACACTATTTAAATATTATTATCCCCTAATCTGCCGGCCCTAACATCGTTACCACCTACCTACATTTATTAACCCCTAATCTGCCGACCCCAACGTCGCCGCCACTATATTAAATTTATTAACCCCAAAATCTAAGTCTAACCCTAACACCCCCCTAACTTAAATATTATTTAAATTAATTGAAATAAAATTACTACAATTAAATAAATTATTTAAAACTAAATACTTACGTATAAAATAAACCCTAAAATAGCTACAATATAACTAATAGTTACATTTGTATCTCTTTTACAGGCAAGTTTGTATTTATTTTAACTAGAGAGAATAGTTATTAAATAGTTATTAACTATTTTATAGCTACACTATAATTAAATAAATTACCTAAATTAACTACAAATAATTACAATTAAATTAAATAAACTAAATTACAAAAAAAAAACACTAAATTACAGAAAATAATAAAATAATTACATTTTTAAACTAATTACACCTAATCTAATCCCCCCAATAAATTAAAAGCCCCCCAAAATAATAAAAATCCCTACCCTATACTAAATTACAAATAGCCCTTAAAAGGACTTTTCGCGGGGCATTGCCCCAAAGTAATCAGCTCTTTTACATGTAAAAAAAAAGACAATACCCCCCCAACATTACAACCCACCACCCACACACCCAACCCTACTCTAAAACCCACCCAATCCCCCCTTAATAAAACCTAACACTACCCCCTTGAAGATCACACTACCTTGAGACGTCTTCACCCAACCGGGCAGAAGTCCTCAACGAAGCCAGGCAAAGTGGTCCTCCAGATGGTCCAAAGTCTTCATCCTATACGGGCAGAAGAGGTCCTCCAGATGGGCAGAAGTCTTCATCCAGACGGCATCTTCTATCTTCATCTATCTGGAGCAGAGCAGGTCCATCTTCAAGACATCCGACGTGGAACATCCTCTTCTTTCAACGGCAACTGGAACAATGACAGGTCCATTAAATGATGTCATCCAAGATGGCGTCCCTTCAATTCCGATTGGCTGATAGAATTCTATCAGCCAATCGGAATTAAGGTAGAAAAAATCCTATTGGCTGATCCAATCAGCCAATAGGATTGAGCTTGCATTCTATTGGTTGTTCCAATCAGCCAATAGTATGCAAGCTCAATCCTATTGGCTGTTTTAATCAGCAAATAGTATGCAAGCTCAATCCTATTGGCTGTTCTAATCAGCCAATAGGATTGAACTTCAATCCTATTGGCTGATTGGATCAGCCAATAGGATTTTTTCTACCTTAATTCCGATTGGCTGATAGAATTGGAATTGAAGGGACGCCATCTTGGATGACGTCATTTAAAGGACCCGTCATTGTTCCAGTCGCTGTCGAAAGAAGAGGATGCTCCACGTCGGATGTCTTGAAGATGGACCCGCTACGCTCCAGATGGATGAAGATAGAAGATACCGCCTGGATGAAGACTTCTGCCCCTCTGGAGGAACTCTTCTGCCCGAATAGGATGAAGACCTCGGACCGTCTGGAGGACCACTTCTGCCCGGTTGGGTGAAGACATCTCAAGGTAGGGTGATCTTCAAGGGGGTAGTGTTAGGTTTTATTAAGGGGGGATTGGGTGGGTTTTAGAGTAGGGTTGGGTGTGTGGGTGGTGGGATGTAATGTTGGGGGGGTATTGCCTTTTTTTTACAGGTAAAAGAGCTGATTACTTTGGGGCAATGCCCCGCAAAAAAAGCCTTTTTAAGGGCTATTTTTAATTTAGCATAGGGTAGGGATTTTTATTATTTTGGGGAAGGGGCTTTTTTATTTTATTAGGGGGATTAGATTAGTTGTAATTAGTTTAAAAAACGTGTAATTAGTTTATTATTTTCTGTAATTTAGTGTTTGTTTTTTCGTAATTTAGTTTATTTAATTTAATTGAAAATATTTGTAGTTAATTTAGGTAATTTATTTAATTATAGTGTGGTGTTAGGTGTAATTGTAACTTAGGTTAGGATTTATTTTACAGGTATATTTGTATTTATTTTAACTAGGAAGTTATTAAATAGTTATTAACTATTGTACCTAGTTAAAATAAAAACAAAGTTGCCTGGAAAATAAAAATAAATCCTAAACTAGATACAATGTAACTATTAGTTATATTGTAGCTATCTTATGGTTTATTTTATAGGTAAGTATTTAGTATTAAATATAAATAATTTATTTAATAATAGTATTTTTATTTAGATTTATTTAAATTATATTTAAGTTAGGGGGGTTAGGGTTAGACTTAGGTTTAGGGGTTAATAACTTTATTATAGTGGCGGCGACGTTGGGGGCGGCAGATTAGGGGTTAATAATTGTAGGTAGGTTGCAACGACATTGGGGGGCGGCAGAATAGAGGTTAATAACTATAATGTAGGTGTCAGCGATGTTGGGGGCGACAGATTAGGGGTTCATAAGTATAATGTAGGTGGCGGCGGTGTACGGGGCGGCCGATTATGGGTTAATATTATAATGCAGGTGTCAGCGATGTGGGGTGGCAGATTAGGGGCTAATAAGTGTAATATTAGGGGTGTTTAGACTCGGGGTTCATGTTAGGATGTTAGGTGTAGACATAAAAAGTATTTCCCCATAGGAATCAATGGGGCTACGTTAGGAGCTGAACGCTGCTTTTTTGCAGGTGTTAGACTTTTTTTCAGCCGAAACTGCCCCATTGATTCCTATGGGGAAATCGTGCATGAGCACATTTTGCCAGCTTACCGCTACCTGGTATTGAGGTGAGATGTGGAGCTAAATTCTTCTCTGCACTCACTTTTTTGCGGCTAACGCCGGGTTTTTAAAAACCCGTAATACCAGCGTTACTGTAGGTGAGCGGTAAGGAAAAACTGCACCGCACACCACTGCCGACAAAAACTCGTAATCTAGCCGATAGACTGTGAGTAACACTTTAAATAATACATATGTAAACTAAATTTCACCGTACATTCTCTAGATTTCTCACACTGGAAATTCTCGCCACTGAAAAGCTGGGTGAGACTGATAAGACTGAAAAGGTGTATCAAACATGGAGGACAGTGCTTTGAATATTAGAAACTCATGGTGATGTTTTTCCATTACAATTCAGGTTACTCCCATGGAACACCCATCAAACTCCCCATGGAACCCTTTTACATTGATTATGTCTAATCTACCTTGCTCGATGTGATATAAAAGGATATTGTGTAGACGATCCTCAATTTCTCAAAAGAGAAAAAGAAAAGCAAATAGCGTGATATTGTTTAAACAACTTAATATAAATTGTACGTGTTAAATGGCTACTCACATAAACCTGAGCTATCATCAGCTCAGGTATAATTGCAGTCCTGAGTGTAAAGCTGTCAGGATCAGCTGTATCTGTGCATGTGTCTCTTCACAATCACCAAAATCTCCAAAGAAAAGAAAATGTAAAGATAGTGTGATATTGTATAATACTAACTTAGATACTACAGACGTTTGAAATATTACTCACACTTTCCGGGAGCTACTCATAAGCTCCACTTCATATACAGACCTGAACTTTGGCTGTCAGGTAAAGCCTTACTCAATGATTTCGGAACCACTTCCAAACAAATATTTATTAAAAAATATAAAATGTATAAAAAATGCAATCTGGATAACGTAGTCATTCAGGGCTACAGTGCAAAAATGTTACAATTTACAAGTTACACTTAGTCTGATACCAGGATGGCAACAGATTAAAATAATGTATCCGTATACTAGCCAAAGTCCTCACAGAGAAACAGACCACCCTTCACTATGACGTATACCAGATGCGTAGTGTCTTGATGTACGTTTCGCCACGCCCCTGTGGCTTTTTCAAGAGTGAATGATAGTGGTTCCTGACATCCTTTTATTGTTCCCTCTCGATCCAATCAATCCAATCAGAAATATATATATATAGAGAGAGCTGAAGGACGAAGCACTCTCTGGTCTTATCAAGTGTACAATACAATTTTATTTACAGAGACGTTTCGGGGTGTTCACCCCGTCATCAGACCATTGGTCTGACCACTTGATAAGAGTGCTTCGTCCTTCAGCTCTATCTATTATTCTTAGCACCCAGCAATATGAGGCTTGTTTGTTGGAGTGCACCTATCTCTACATCTTTATATATATATATATATTCAAATGATCATTTAGAATTTTTAAGATGTAGTGGTTCACACCTAATTCACTTATAAGGTCTTAAAGCACAGTTATATTGAAATATCAATTCCAAGCACTGACCTTTAATATTATATAAATGAAATAGGTCTCATTTCTTACAAAGAAAGTTTCTGAGTACAATAAAGAAATGGTACTTGAGAGGATAACATTGTTTAAAAATAAATTTTTATTATACAGAAAAATCAGCTTACAGAAGTAATATAAAATTAAATTCATTTAAATCCAAAGTACACACAGAGTTAAAAGACTATCAGTTAAGCTTGCTTTCAATAACAATTGTTTACATACCACTCGAAATGACTTCTTTGCAACCAAATCTTATCCTTAGAGATGCTCTATAATATCCTGTCAGAGTCACCTGCCTCATGTTTACAACAAGGTGTATTTATAGTTTTTTATTTGGATGACGTCATAATTTATTGTTTTCTTTTTATATGTATTTTTAGCATCATTTTAACATCAACAAAACTTGTCTAACTTGTTTTAGGAACAGTTTTTTACATCAACAACGTGGCCTTGAAAATCTGTTATACAAGAGTTTAGACATACGCACTTGAAATTGCAATGAGCATCCATTTTAGAGCTATAAATTCAAGGTTGAATAAACCTCCATTTTAGATCATATAACATCTTATGTTAAAACTAGTTAGTTGGTTAGTATGTTAGCATACAGATAATAAAAACCTTTTATATTGTAAAAGACTTTTGTTTAAACATGTAAAAGGATACAGTTATACATTGTACACATTGTGGAAGTATATCATTTAAACACACTTTATATATTGCAAAATAAGCATATTAAAGATTATATTTTTCACAATTTATGTGAACAGGCTCTTATAACAAGGTACAGTCTTTATGAATAGAAGCTGTACATGATAGATTTAAAAGAAATCTATCATTTATAGTAAGTTATGTGTCTTGCTGAAAGAATGTATTTCTTACTGTTGGCATATTTATCAAGTGAATAGCAATATTAATTTGCCATCTAACATTTACATAGCAGCTTTTATTGAGACAAGCATGCTATAAACAAAGTTTATTTGCAAAGTTATGCATTGTTAACTAAAAATTACATTTACAAGCACAGGTGTATCACAGGGTTAATGAAATCCCATCACAAAGAACATCTATACTAATTATTTACATTAATTAATATTTTTTCAATATTTTATATTTGAAAAATACATAATGTACCTTTATATAACTTACGTCAAGTTAGCGCACATGAAGAATCAATGTACTTCTGACAGATTTTGCATAGATAAATGTTTTTTTTGCAGTTTTAAGGTATTTGACTGGAAAGGGCTCTAAAGCATACATACATATATGAATACATAAATACACATGTAATTATACATAATTTTCCCTATGGTTCTTGCACCCAGACCTGTCTGTGGTTAACTGCCTGGGACTCTGGGGACAGCACAGCTTCCTGTGAGTGCCAGTGAGCACCCAGGGCTGAGCATGTTGCACGGTCATGAGATGTGTACCCGGTCTGGTCTGAGAGTGCAGTCCCCGTCCGTGTTTTGTATATGTCTGGGGTGATTACATAAGCCTGTGCACCCTTCACTTGTTCCCAGTTTGTTGGATTTAGAGCTTGCATTGTATGTATGGCTTGTTTTAGGGTCCCAGGTTTTCGAAGGGTCCTTGACGTGGTACCTGGGCTTGTCCGATTTGGCCAAATGCGGTAACTAACCCTTCCATTTTTGCTTTTAATCTTAGCTGAGAGCTTGTAAGTGAGTGCTGGACTTTTTCTGTGTGTTGTATTTATTTGTTTTGTAATTTTCTCTATGATTCTTGCACCCAGACCTGTCTGGGGTTAACTGCCTGCGACTCTGGGGACAACACAGCTTCCTGTGAGTGCCAATCAGCACCCAGGGCTGAGCATGTTGCAGGGTCATGGGATGTGTACCTGGTCTGATCTGAGAGTGCAGTCCCCTTCCGTATTTATATATATATATATATATATATATATATATAAGCAGGTCACCATATGTGGAATGCACGCTTTGTTCATAAAAAATCCATACATTAATTAAAGTGCCCACTTACTAGAAGTTACCCCAATCGAATGAGGTAAGTATTGTATCACTTTAAGAAAGCTGGTCTCCTTTAAGAAAGCTGGTCTCGAATGTAGCAGTTCAGGTATCCACTTCAATGTCACCTCGGTATGGTAGAAGAACACTTCCTTCCTCCCCAGTCTGTTCTGCTTACTCCTCTCCACAGTACCAAGTGGCGGTTATATAAGGGAAGAGCAAGAACAAACAAATAGTGCAACACTGTATGCAAGCAAGTGCAATATTTTATTAAACACTTAAAATAAATGCTCACATTTAAAAACCTCAATCCAGTATGAGGTATCAGTTACAACATCTAGTGTCAAAGCTTGACAAATAAACAATTTCCAGATTAACACTCGTCTGTCAATTGTTTGCTGTGCGGTGGTGAATCAAAGTATAAAGTCTCTCAAAAGTATAATCTCCTTACGCGTTTCAAAGGTGTATAAAATGGTTTACCTTCTTCATCAGAGGTTTGATGAAGAAGAAACTGTCTTCGGTGAAGGCATGTCAAAATACACAGAACATATTTTATTGTGGCTGAGGTACATCGATGATGTCTTTATCCTGTGGAAAGGGGACACTGACACTTTCAAATCATTTATAAGTGAACTAAATGTCAATGAATTAAATTTAAGGCTAACCTATGACATTAATTATGAAAAAGTGACCTTTCTTGATCTGAGTATCTCTAGAGATATGTTCAATAAAATTGAAACCAACTTGCATAGAAAAGAGACAGCTACTAACTCTATTCTAAGACACGAGAGTGCACATCGTAACTCAACGAAAAGGGCAATCCCCTATGGAGAATTCTTGCGCCTACGACGTAATTGCTAAGATGTAACTAAATTTAAAGAACAAGCTAAAAATCTCAAAGTGAGTTTAAAAGAGAGAGGTTATCCTAACTCAGTGCTTAAAAAAGCTTACCATAGGGTGCTACATAGGACAAGAACAGATCTTTTGATACCCAAAGCCAGGGATGTGGGTGACCAGAAAGTGAGGTTTATAAGCACATACAATAAAGCTCACAAAGAAATATCTGACATTCTGAACCAGCATGTTCATATACTTCATACTGATGAAGATATCTGGTAAAGCAAGTTGGGGATAGGATACAAGTTGCTTGGAGGAGAGCGCCAACAATCATAGACAGAATTGTAAAAAGCCATTTTGTCAAAAGTATAAACAAAAGGAAAGATAATCTCAAAGGCACATACTCATGTGGAACATGCAAATTGTGTCCGTATATATGAACAGTATAATTGTTACAATTTAATAGACTGTTGGCCTTCATTGGCATTTTTAACTAGTTGGTAAAAGTGGGAATTTAGAACGTGCTGATACTAACTATAGTATCAGTGGGGACAGAATGGTGTTTGTAACGGTTGTCAGCCCTGACTCCTACTGACATAGATTAGATCGCTGCCACTGTGCTTACTTTATCAGCATAACTTACGGTGCAAATAATGAGCATGATGTAGCACAAGGGGAGATAGAGTAACGTTTTATAGTGGCAGTTATTGTGTTCTATCATGTTATATATATTTTTGTTACTACAGCGCTAACACCATTGTTAATATTTGTGAATATACAACGTGCATAACATACTGACACTTAATAGATCACTACCACAGTATTTATACTACCAGTGAAACTTGTGATTCAAGTAGTGTGTATGATATAGCACAAATAGAGATGAAGCTAAACATTTATAGCGGAAGTCAGTTCGATCTCTCATGTCATATAAAATTCCACTACTACAATACTAACCCCATTGCTATATATTATGGATAGATAGAGTACTCAATATAGCACAAGTGGATACGGAATAGTTGATGTAGTGGCAGTCATTCCTGACCCATATTGTTACCCTGCAATAAAGCATCCACAATATTAACCCCATGAGGATTAGTGTTTGATTGATAGTGTATAAAATATAGCATGAGTTGAAACTAAGTGGCGGCACAGTGGCGGTCAATTTTGACACATACTGCCACAGGCAATAACGCCACCACAGCTCTATTATAACCTATGAGTATAATGTGCTTAATACACGGTCCATTCCCAACTAACCACTAGGATCTAATAGATTATACCACTGTTATTCTACTATTGCCTTTGGGAACGCTTTATGTTTTCCCACACCTTTAAGAGGAGGGCACTAGATAAACTTATTACCACTAGTGACAACCTTATTTAATAGAAATTAATGTAATGGGACTGTTTTGATGAACGTGGGGACATATATTACTTATTGAAGTGGACGTTGTACCCTGAATAAGGTGTAACCTAATAGTGATACCCTCATTTTAATACATTATATGTCTTTTCTTTTTAAAAAAAAATTCACTAATAAAAGTTATGTTTTAAGTTGATGTCTCATATGCTCACTTTAAACTTGATTATTTAGGCTCTCACCTAAGTGTGCCCCAAGATATCTTTTTTTCTTTTCTCCTTTTTGACTCTTTTTCACTATTTGTCCTCTCTCATATAGAATCTTCCATGTGAACAGTGCGCCCGAAATACCACTCTTCTCACACACACACACACATATATATATATATATATATATATATATATATATATATATATATATATATATACATATATATACACATTATAGGCCTTTCCATTCAAACACCTTGTGATATACCATATACCTTTTAACAAATTATAAAACATTTGTATTAATATTTATATGACTCATTTTTATCAGATAGTGTATATATGAGTGCAACAGTTTATTTTAACTCTTACTCTTTATGCTAGGCCTCCACTCACGCAATTGGCTGGCTGATTTTAATAGGAATAATTTAAATTCTGTTGGCTGATTTTAAAAATCGATCAGCCAATAGAACTACCAGGACACTTATTTAAAAAGGGAAAAATTATGGCAAAAAATGAGTGTGTTGCAAGACAGCATGAAGACTAGATGGATGAAGAAAAGGATCCGCCAATGCTGTGGAGTCACTGAGGAATTGTTAACCCCAAGGAGGAGCCATTCCCACCAACAAGTCACTGAGGAGCTGTAGCTAGCCCTTGGATTTTTTTTCATTTTGGATTTTTTTTCTGGCTTTTTTTCTCCTGGATTTTTTTTCCCTACTCGAATATTTCCTATTGTGAATTACACTTCCAATGGTGAGTAATATATATGTTCTGTGGTTGTTTACTGTTGTTAGTTTTTTGTTTATGTGGTGTTGCTTTTATCTTTAATATATGTGTTTATATTTTTGTAGTTTATTGATAAGATACCTCTTTTTAGGGGGCCTTTATTATTTTTTAAGGTTTTATAATCTGTACAACTATACTGTTCTGTTTAACTTAGGGGGTCTTAAGTTGTTGGTCTTGAGGAGTAAGCAACTTAGTAGCTAATGGTGTAGTGGGGTTAGGTTGTGGAGGACATAATGGCACTTTAGGGGTTAATAGTGTAGTGGGGTAAGTTTGCGATGTGGGTTATGGTGCTTTAAGGCTTAATGTAGTAAGGTTAGGTTGCGGTGGACCTAATGTCACTTTAGGGGATCATTTACATTACATCTTCTATGTAGGTGAAGATGCCGTTTTTGAAAATTTTGCCAGTATCAGAACAGCATCGCCACCATGGGGTCTGGGTGGATTTCGCTCCGGGTAAAAAGTCAAGCATACTTTTGTAAGTAAAGCACACAGCTAGATTAAAACGTACTCTTCTATTTTGCTTTTAATTTAAAGGGACAGCCTAGTCCAAAATAAACTTTCATGATTCAGATGAAGAATGTCATTTTAAACAGTTTTCTAATTTACTTTTATCATCAATTTTGCATTGTTCTCTTGGTATTCTTAGTTGAAAGCTAAACCTAGGAGGTTCATATGCTAATTTATAAGCCCTTGAAGGCCGCCTCTTCTCTCAGGGCATTTTGTCAGTTTTTCACCACTAGAGGGTGTTAGTTTATGTGTGTCATATAGATAACACTGTGCTCACGCACGTGGAGTTCCAGGGAGCCAGCTCTGATTGGCTAAAATGGATGTCTGTCAAAAGAACTGAAATAAGGGGGCAGTTTGCAGAGGCTTAGATACAAGGTAATCACAGAGGTAAAAAGTGTATTTATATAACTGTGTTGGTTATGCAAAACTAGGGAATGGGTAATAAAGGGATTATCTATCTTTTTAAACAAGAACAATTCTGGTGTAGACTGTCCATTTAGCTGTGTGCTTGCAAGAAAGTGCCAGACTTTGTATGTGTTAATATTTTTGTTTTGTCATTTACTTTATGGGCTTTGCAGTTAACATTATATTGAAGTGCATTATATGGCTTGTCATAAAGTCAACAGTGTCACTGTATCACATGGCGCAAGATAACCTAAACTCTAAGATTGCGGTGTAGTGTTGAAATCTACGACCCGACGCAATGTGTGAGCATGACGTCACCACATTCCTGAGCGCACACGTGACTGCTTTACCACCAATCACCTGCTAGAGACACCTCCTTCCCAGGCTATTGGGACTGACTTGCACTGTCATTAAGCGACCTAGAGATTGTTTTACAAACATCTTTATGAGATAAAAGTGTAACAATCAACCAAATTTGCTCCAAAATTCTAATAATCTTGCACCCTTGATATCTCCAACACATGTATGTTTTTGGGTAACAAATATCATCATATATTAATAATTTATTGGGACTGACTCACACTGTCACTGTAATTTTTATAATAAAATCATATAATTGTATTTTAAATAGCGTATTTTTTATTATTGCAGGTACAAAACCCTTTATTCAAACTACTTGGAATCAGAAAAGGTTTTGATTTCGACATAGTGTGGACCATGTGTAAATAACAATATCTTATGTAATTAAAGGGACAGTCTACACCAGAATTTTTATTGTTTTAAAAGATAGATAATCCCTTTATTACACATTTCCCAGTTTTGCATAACCAACACAGTTATAATAATATACTTTTAACCTCTGTGATTATCTTGTATCTAAGCCTCTGCAAACTGCCCCTTTTTTCATTTCTTTTGACAGACTTGCAGTCTAGCCAATCAGTGCCTGCTCACAGATTACTTCACGTGCACGAGCAGTGTTATCTATATGAAATATGTGAACTAACACCCTCTAGTGGTGAAAAACTGTTAAAATGCAATCTGAAAGAGGTGGGCTTCAAGGTCTAAGAAATTAGCATATGAACCTCCTAGGTTAAGCTTTCAACTAAGAATACCAAGAGAACAAAGCAAAATTGGTGATAAAAGTAAATTGGAAAATTGTTTAAAATGACATGCTCTATCTGAATCATGAAAGTTTATTTTGGCCTAGACTGTCCCTTTAAGGCAATATTTACAAGTCATACAACTTATACATGTAACTTAAAGGCAGTTTTATATATTTTTTTATATTTTTCTATACACAGTACCATTAGTAAGATAGTGCTGTACTATAATCAGAAAGGTGATAGTTGTTTAAATAAATATAGACTATTATTTGTATTCACTACAGCACAAAACCCAAACAAAAGACTCAGAGGGAGAAAATTGTAACTGCCTAGTGTGGAAATTCT
Source organism: Bombina bombina (assembly GCF_027579735.1). NCBI lineage: Eukaryota > Metazoa > Chordata > Amphibia > Anura > Bombinatoridae > Bombina > Bombina bombina. Next base: position 142,480,287 of record NC_069506.1, read on the forward strand.
TTAATTTTGTTAAAAAAAAAATATAATAATGAAAAAGTTAGGATTTCAGAATAATTCCGGATTTTGGAATTCCAGATATGGGGATTTGTACCTGTACTGACCAAATAATATGATGTTTTTGCTTAATAAATGCGTCATTCTTTTGAACTCTTTCATACATTACAAGAACATGCTTCAAAATAACTCAGGAATGTGAACTTGTAATTCAAGGTTACCGCAATGATAAGATGTTTGTGGGAGTTACAAAATGCTGTATTCTGGAACGCAGAAAGAAAAGACTACAAGTACACAAACCGTAAGGTTATTAAAGGGACAGTCTAGGCCAAAATAACATTTTATGATTCAGATAGGGCATGTAATTTTAAACAATTTTCCAATTTACTTTTATCACCAATTTTGCTTTGTTCTATTGGTATTCTTAGCTGAAAGCTTAACCTAGGAGGTTCATATGCACATTTCTTAGACCTTGAAGGCCACCTCTTTTCAGAATGCATTTTAACAGTTTTTCACCACTAGAGGGTGTTAGTTCATGTGTTTCATATAGATAACACTGTGCTTGTGCACGTGAAGTTATCTGGGAGCAGGCACTGATTGACTAAACTGCAAGTCTGTCAAAAGAACTGAAATAAGGGGGCAGTTTGCAGAGGCTTAGATACAAGATAATCACAGAGGTTAAAAGTATATTAATATAACTGTGTTGGTTATGCAAAACTGGGGAATGGGTAATAAAGGGATTATCTATCTTTTAAAATAATAAAAATTCTGGTGTAGACTGTCCCTTTAAGACAGGTAAAATTCTGGAGCCTTTTACTTCCTTTCTGAGAGGTTTTATTATTACAGAGGATCTGAAGATAATGTTGAAGCCTCTTAGTCCGCCAGGAATTCAAAATCCTCCAGGAGAGAGCCGACACTTATTTCAAACGGTAGGAGCAAAGCCGCGAGTTGGGTAAGGCTCAAGGAGGTATTCCAGCAATTGGAAACATTGTAAGAAAAGTACTGTCTCTGTTATTTTGTTGTATTACCAACACGTACACACTCCACTTTTTGACCTTTTAGACACTACTAGTGATATTGATTTGGGATACTAGCCAAAATGGTTTGCCTTTGGACTTTTTAAAGTTTATATCAGTCATTATTAGAATTTTAATATTCATTTTTACAAGGGAGACGTCCCTGTATGTATGTTTTAATATTGTCCTAGTAAATTTTCATATAACCAATTTGTGTGAAGTGTCTTCTGAGATAAACTACCACTGTGTATATACTGTTACTAGAGATTTATTAAAGTTCTGTCTAAGTTAAAGATTAATCGTTTAAAGGTATACTAAGCATCCATCTCTTCCAGCTTCAATTTGAAGCGCCTCCTTTACTTTGGTCTTTTTGTATTCAGAAAGAAAAGACTAAACAGAATATTTACAATCAGTTAACTTATTTATGTTTGTTAGAATGCTGACAACACATTATTCTAAATAATATGGCCTGGTGTAATATAACATACATGATGATGCAATGTTTCTATACCAGTAATAGAAAATACAACATAATCTGATTGTGTGGGTAGTATAACCACAGACTATATATATATATCCTATATAATAAATGGCCAAGTATGTTTGTCAGATGCAGTCATGCGCAGTAGAGACTGCACATGACAGATACCTGGTCGTTTGGATCCTGACACTCAGCACAGAGCAAGGCTGAAGCGGAGTGTCAGGTGGCATGGCCGCCTGGAGCGTCACAATGGGGGCGTGGCCGGGTGCGGCGAGGGGCGTGACCGGGCGCTGCGAGGGCGTGACCGGGCGGGTGTCGCCACGATGGGGCGTGGCCAGGCGGGGTACCGTGATGGGGGCGTGGTCAGAGATGCAAAGGGTTTGAAAGACAGAGCCAGAGAGGGGGGGAGAAGGGCCAAATAGAGGGGGGGAGAGAGCCAAATAGAGGGGGGAGAGAGCCAAAGGGGGGGGGAGAGAGAGCCAAAGAGGGGGAATAGAGAGAGCAAAAGAGGAAAGCGAGCCAAAGAGGAGAGAGCAAAAGAGGAAAGAGAGCCAAAGAGGAGAGATAGCAAAAGAGGGGAGAGAGCCAAAGAGGGGAGAGAGCCAAAGAGGGGGGAGAGCCAAAGAGGGGGGAGAGAGAGCCAAAGAGGGGGAGAGAACAAAAGAGGGGGCAGAGAGAGCAAAAGAAAGGGGGGAGAGAGCCAAAGAGGGGAGAGAGAGCGCAAAGGAGAGGGGGAGAGAGCACAAAGGAGAGGGGGAGAGAGCGCAAAAGAGAGGGGGAGAGAGCGCAAAAGAGACGGGGAGAGAAAGCAAAAGAGAGGGGGGGGAGAGCAAGGGGTGGGACCGCTGTACTGCAAAAAATGGCTTTAGTACTAGTATATATATATATATATATATATATATATATATATATATATATATATATAGTAATTTTTCCTACAGTTATAATATATAACATAAATGTCAGCAGTAGTTTGTGAGATTTAAAAATATCTTTCTTTTGAAGGAAAATTCAATGTGAAATGGTATTTCAAATCAAAGGGACATTTCGGTCCAACATATTTGTAATATACATATATTGGTAAAAATGCTTCTAGTAAAAGTTATCACTGTTTAAAATGTTAACGTTTTTCTCTGCACGTGCATGTGAAGCATAGCTAGATATTGTCAGTGCACCAGCATTTTAAATACTGCAGCTGCTCAGAGTGCAAGTGGGTCTTGTATCATGTCAGCAATTAACAAACTGAGTCATTACCAGATGGTACAAGCACCTAAGCTCTCTGAGCTAGTGTTGTGTTTAAAATGCTGGTGCATGGTCCATACTTAAATAGACTTTTGAAAAAGCTATAGCTTTTTTTAGAAGCATTTTTGTTAATACATGTATATTGCAAACATCCTTCTATTCAAAACTGAAATGCATTCATGTGGATTCCAATTTTTGCTGGAATGTCCCTTTAATCAATTTAATTAATGTAAATGAAACTGCATTTCAATATGCATTCACTATATATTTTGCTTGTTTTTGCTGTAAAATATCTTGCTTTTCTGTAAAAACGATGCATGGCCCGCCCCCCTAGAGACACCAAAAGCCAAGTTCTATTGCTGCAAAATACTGTAACTAAACCAACTACATGCTACAGTATACAGTCAGTGATTGTTTAGAGCAGTGAACAAAACTCATATAAACATATTCTTTATTAGCCACAAAGATAAGATAAACATACCTACTAGCATGGGGTTTCAACTAGTTTGTTACCATAATGTGCAGAGTTTTTAAAATCATTAATGAAGTGACGTTTTAAATGTTTTATAAAACATTTATTTTGCATGCATATATTTTGCAATTCAGTACTTTTAAAAAAAAAAAGACAATTGCCTATTACAATTACTTTTTCTTTCATGATTCAGATAGAACATGCAATTTTAAACACCTTTCCTATTTGCTTCTATTATATATATTTTTTTCATTCCCTTAGTATCCTTTGTTGAAAAGCAGAGAGGTAAGCTTAGGTGTTCCCCGTGTCTTTAGCACTATATGGCAGCAATTTTGCAAGCATGTTATACATCTGCATCTTTTTTTCCTGCCATTTAGTGATTCAGATATGTGCATACTCCTATCTAGGTATCTCTTCAACAAAGAATGCCATGAAATTCAAGCAAATTTGATAATAGAATTAAATTGGATTTTTTTTTTTTTTTTTTTATTGTATGCTCTGTCTGAATCAATAAAGAAACTTTTGGGTTTCATATCCCTTTAGCTTTCTAATTAAAGACGCTACTTCTTCCAACAACCAACAAACTTTATACTAAAAATAGTGCAGCAGTAAAAAGCTTGAAACCTAAAATAAGCATGAATAAAACATAATTTGGTGTGCACTAAATTATCAAGCATTAGGAGAATAGGTGGATCGTATTTTATTAACTGCACAGGCAGGAAGTGGAACTCTCTTATTTCTTCCAACAATTCCCCAGCACCATCTCACAAGTTGTCGATAAGCTGTGTATCTGTAACTGCGGTAACTAAGGAAAATAGAAAACATATTAGTTATGTTAAGGACTTGATATATTCGTATACTTAATTTAAACAGTACAGAAATTGTAAAGTGTTAACCCACTCCATCGCAACATTGTATTTGCATAGAATGTTTAAACCAGAGCTTCTGAACATCTGTTAAACCCACTGTTGTGACCGTGTTTAGACCTGTTCCGTAGAAACATCCACTCACAAAAGACGTTTGAACACCTATGCAGATAGTGCGCTAAAAAAGCAACAACATCAGTCAGTAAGGATATGGATAATTAAAAATAATTTATTCTATCAATAAACTAATAAGGATATAGACTAAAAATATGCAGATTTTATCCAATGAATACACAAGAGTAAAACCACTGGTGGTCTAAAATAGATAATAAAAACAAGTAAAAAATTCTTATAAAAATAAAAACAGAACTGAAACAGCAATGTCAATATCCGCTAAAGAGCGGCTTGCGAGATTTGTGGAAAGTCACTGCACGCTGTCCTTATATAAGTAATTAATGTAAATCCTAGTGTACCTCTATTAGGGAGAAGTTGTCACCCTCCGTAATAGTTGGAGTGTGGATTTTTATCCCCCGGTTCACGCAACCACATCAGACTGTGTATTTATTTGCCTCTATTTTTCAGCATACACTCGTCTGGGTCGATGTCCTTTGGGGCTTTCAAAATTTCCTACACACAGTGCTTCACCTGCCGTCGCCAACCAAGGTGTCCTTTAGTTCTTGTGGGAGTTCCCGCTGGCGTTCATCTCACTTTCAGTTCTGTTTTCCACTGTGCCACTTCCGTGTTGCTGGTCACGTGTGTAGATCCGGCCAATGGGAATGCTGACTCAGCTCTCAAGCAAAGTTACAGCAGATAGCTGTGTGATCACTCCCAAACAATTCACAGAGCGCTCTGATTTAAATCTGTAGGAGTACAGTTGAGACGTTGCACCTGGATACTCCTACAGTTTAAATCAGCGCGCTCTGTGAATTGTTTGGGAGTGATCACACAGCTATCCGCTGTGACTTTGCTTGAGAGCTGAATCAGGGTTCCCATTGGACGGATCCACGCACATGACCAACAACACGGAAGTGGCACAGTGGAAAACAAAACCGAAAGTGAAAAGAAAGCCAGCGGGAACTCCCGCAAGAACTAAAGGACACCTTGCTTGGCGACAGCAGGTGAAGCACTGTGTGGTAAGAAATTTAGAAAGTTCCTAAAGGACCTCGACCCAGACGAGTGTATGCTGAAAAATAGAGGCAAGTAAATACACTGTCTGATGTGGTTAAGTGAACCGAGGGATAAAAATCCACACTCCAACTATTACCGAGGGTGACAACTTCTCCCTGATTAGAGGTACACTAGGATTTACATTAAAGGGACACTGAACCCAACTTTTTTCTTTCGTGATTCATATAGAGCATGACATTGTAAGCAACTTTCTAATGTACTACTATTATCAGATTTTCTTCATTCTCTGGGTATCTTTATTTGAAATGCAAGAATGTAAGTTTAAATTCTGGCCCATTTTTGGTGAACAACCTGGGTTGTTCTTGCTGATTGGTGGATGAATAATCCACCAATAAAAAAAGTGCTGTCCAGAGTACTGAACCAAAATAAAAGCTTAGATGCCTTCTTTTTCAAATAAAGATAGCAAGAGAACGAAGACAAAATTGATAATAGGAGTAAATTAGGAAGTTGCTTAAAATTGCATGCGCTATCTGAATCATGAAAGAAAAAATTTGGGTTCAGTGTCCCTTTAACTCCTTATATAAGGACAGCATGTGAAAGATAAAAAAAGAAGGCGCCACCATAGTGCACAATCAGATGATTCAAACACGCCAAATGTACAAGTAAGACCGTACTTACAAGCTGTATGACACTTGAGAAGTGTCACAAATGCCTTCTGGACTGTTGGGAGTCGCCCAGCTAACTCACACTGATGGAAGTCAGAGCAGCTCTGGAGCGTGGGAGCGGCGACAGGCAAGCAGCATGTAGTGACCAGCCACAAGCCTAGCACTGAGCCAGATCGTCCACTGGTGTTGATGGATATACCAGTAATAGTAGATACAATAGTGAATACAATGTATCAAAATGAATCCAAATGTTGATTAAAGTATATGGTGAAATAAGGATGATAATTCGTGGCAAAAGTCTAGTAAAAACAAACAGACTTTATTAAAAGTATAGCAGCACAACGTTTCTCGGTCTTTCCTGACCGTTTCCTCAGGTGCAATATACAAAATGATTAAAACCACGAACTTTTATTGCCGAGTTTTCGGCGTCTTCTAAAGTGAACAGCGCATGCGTGGAGGTGTGACCACTACAAGAGCTACCATTGGTTATAGTTGTCCAATGTAAGAGGAAATAGTGTTCAAGCCTCTATATGATGTGAGCAGCAAGAGTAAAAAACTGCCACTAGTACCATATATGCAAAATCATGCAGGATAAAAAAGCCAATTTATAAGTGGTATATGAAATACACAAGAATATAATAAGTCTATGTCTATATAAGTTGTGTAAATATAAGATAATAAAATTATATATATTTATATCAATGGGAAGCTCTTAGTGATGACACCAATCCCGCACATTAAAAACAGACATACAACAGGTAAAACTAGAATATCTATCAATCTGGATACAACTGATATATAGATATATTATTAGCAACATATCATTGTATATTTTAGCCTCATATGAGAGACCAAAACTGAAGGATATTATAACATGGAACATAAATAAATGCGAAGGTGTACACACAAATAAATTGTTAAACTGTATGAATAAAAAATGCATATAAATCCTACTAATAAAGCATATTTATAAATTGTATACAAGTGAAATATCTAGCTATACATGCATATATGTACCTATACACATCTCATATCTCATGGGTTAAGCTATAACCATAGCCTAAAAGGCCTCCCACATGAAATACGATATATCTATCCATCACCAATCATGTTGTATTTGTATTCATTTTCACATGAGGTAATAGTACAAATAAAGCCTACTAATAAAACATTATTGCAAATAAATTATCTAGCTATACATGCAAATATGTACTTATAACGTCACATATCTCATGAGTGTGGCTGAAACCACAACCCATAATGGCCTCAAACGTAAAATACAATATATCTATCTATCGCCAAAAAAGTGTCTATATTAATTTTCACATAAGGCAATGGTGATAGATGTCACCATAAAAATACCATCAGCATAATATGTGTTAAAATATATTAAAAAAATATTAAAAAACTAATTAAAAGCTGCCATATCGATATTGGCATTGAGACCACCAGGGGACAGACTTTTGAGTTTCCAAATCCAAAAGGTCTCCCTTTGTCTCAAATGTAAAAACCTGTTCCTGCCCCACTTAGGTAAAATCTGTTCTAATGGGAATATAGAAAAACAATCAGTGGGTGAAGAGTGGCAAAGACTAGCATGTTTGGGAATACTATGATTTTTAGTGTTGTTTTCTATATTTCTTTTGTGTTCCCCCCACCTCTTTTTTAGGGGCCTGGAGGTCCTCCCCACGTATTGGAGCCCACATATACATTCTAAGAGGTAGACAACAAAGGAAGAGTCACACGTAAAATGTGAATTAATGTTAAATTTTTCTTTTGTAATGAATGAACTAAATTCCATTCTATTTGGATTTGTAAAAGCACATAGGCCACAGTGTGCACGATTGCATTTATAAAAACCTGGTTTTCCTAGTAGTGTAGAGTCCCTATTTTTAAGGGTATAACCATGTGTTATGTTTGTGGGCTGATGTACTTTCATGACTACCTTGCTGGGTGCCAGCTTATTTTTTAAGGTAGGAGCTCTTCTATAAGTACATATTGGTTGTTTACTCAAAATGTTAGTAAGAAATGGATCATTCTCTAGGATATACCAATATTTATCTAAAATGCCTTTGATCTTTTTGTGGTTATTATTAAATTGTGTTACAAATCTAACCCCAGTATTATTAGACTCCCTGGGATTTTTGGACTTATCTTCTTTATTGGTCACATTGTTGTCCCCTGTGTATTTGAAGAAAAAATCTTCTCTACATTTCCTTCTGGCCTCAAGAAAGCTTGTCTCAATTAGACTACTTGGAAAATTCTTTTCCAAAAACCTTTCTTTTAAAAGGTTAGCCTGTATGTCAAAAGTTTTCAAATCAGTGCAGTTTCTGCGCAACCTGCAGAACTGATTATATGGTATATTCTTTTTCCACGGTAAGTGGTGGTTGCTTTTAAAATGAAGATAGCTGTTTGCATCCACTGGTTTGAAAAACGTTTTGGTAGAGATGTTGCCCAAATTGTCCCATTCTAATATCAAATCCAAAAAGTCTATACTTGTTTCATCCATTTTGGATGAAAACTGCAGCCCCATATCGTTATCGTTTAATTTTTCAACAAAATTTTGGGCTTCTATAGTGCTACCTTCCCAAATAAACAGGAGGTCATCAATGAAACGGCCATAGAAGATCAGATTCGCCACCGAGTCGGAGGAATATATATATCTGTCTTCAAACATGCCCATAAACAAATTGGCAAAACTCGGGGCGAATCTGGTCCCCATGGCCGTTCCCTTGATCTGCAGAAAGAATTTTTCTTGATAGACAAAATAATTGTTCTTAAGGACAAATAGGATACATTCCAAAAGAAATTTCCTTTGTTTCTCTGGCATATACATGTCTTGTTTTAAGTAGTATTCAATGGCATTTATGCCCAAATCATGGGCTATATTTGAATACAAAGCCGAGACATCACAGGTAAGCCATAAAAGTTTCCTATTTCTCTTCTTAATTTTGGATATCTTATAAATGAGATCTGGGGTGTCTTGAATATATGAGTCTGAGATTGAGGAGATTCAGAATATTTTAATTAAACATGAATCTAATACTGATTATACTAAACACATAAAAGAAGTACAAGAAAAATCAGATACATTCCAAAAGAAAATCATACACACCAAAATCAAAAAACTAGCTAGAGATGAGAAGGATTATCTGGAAGGTAAAGTATATGATTTTCAAAAGGGAACTTTAGAAAGTGAACACAATAGTGGCCCATTGGAAACTGATACACCCCAAGAAAAACCATGGGTAAAAGTCAATTATAAGAAACCCAGGGATAAAAAGAAAAATTTGAGTTTCAGAAACTCAAATAATACCCAATTCAATTCTAACCATAGAGAATATGTTCAACCCTCTACCTCTAACTGGGAAAGAGAGGATTTCAACAACAGTCCACATACATATAGATATAACCAGTATCAAAATAACAATCAACAACACTACAGGGAGGAAGAGACAGTATACAACAACCGTGGTTTTCAAAACAAGCACCATGGGAATAATTTTAGAGTCCAATCAAATGAAACTAATTATAACAATAGTTATCCAAGAGATGAAAACAGACAGATTAACAAATCTCAGGTTTTTCAGTACGAACAAAAACAGATGTACACCCCGCCACACCTCAGACATACACCAATCAGATTAAAACAACTAGAAAGGGCCCAAGAGGGGGAAAAAATAGCTACCACTACACCAAGAAAAAGATCATACGCCAACGTGGCAGCAGAGGGAGAGGCAAGACTTCCAAAAAAGAGAAACTTAAACGCATGAGTAAAAATATATATAATTTATCCAATCATGTTCTTTCCAACGAAGAAATTTGTGTCTTGAATAGGGGCTTATCGTTTTGTCCATCAAATCAACACAATTTATTTGACTTGTTTGTTGATTTGAACAAGTTTGTTCGCAAATTATCTTTGCAGCGTTATTTCTGTGAAAAGAAACTAAAAGATTCAGGCCATAGACCAATTTTAACTAATGACATGAGTGAACGTCCTTCCACGGACATTATATATTTTGATCCAGATACTCTTTATGCTGATTTATTTGAAAATTGTATACATTCAAATCTAACGCCCAAATCTAACTTTAACCCACCAAGTGCAGGTTTAAATATTGAACTATTTCAAAAACTAGTATTAGAAGATTTTGGGAAACTACCAAGAGCTAAATCCAAAGATTCCAATTTGAACATTTATGAAGTTAAGGCCCTATCTAGACTAGCTTCTAACAATAACATAATAATCAGAGAAGCGGATAAGGGTGGAGGAATTATCATACAGAATCGTGTAGACTACATAAGAGAAGCCGATAGGATCCTGTATGACAAACAGTATTATAAAATCCTTACTTTTAATCCCACGAACAAATTTCTGGCAAGTCTGGTCAAAATGTTTGACCGTGGCTGGTTAGAAGGCATTCTAACCAAAAAAGAAAGGGATTTTTTAATCCCTACTAATCCGAATTTGGCTTACTATTACCACCTCCCGAAGATCCACAAAAATTTGGTGGATCCTCCGGGGAGGCCCATTATTTCGGGCATTGGCAATCTCACATGTGGTCTATCCGAATATGTGGATCAATTCCTAAAAAAATCAGTAGTCACTCTAACTTCATATATTCAAGACACCCCAGATCTCATTTATAAGATTTCCAAAATTAAGAAGAGAAATAGGAAACTTTTATGGCTTACCTGTGATGTCTCGGCTTTGTATTCAAATATAGCCCATGATTTGGGCATAAATGCCATTGAATACTACTTAAAACAAGACATGTATATGCCAGAGAAACAAAGGAAATTTCTTTTGGAATGTATCCTATTTGTCCTTAAGAACAATTATTTTGTCTATCAAGAAAAATTCTTTCTGCAGATCAAGGGAACGGCCATGGGGACCAGATTCGCCCCGAGTTTTGCCAATTTGTTTATGGGCATGTTTGAAGACAGATATATATATTCCTCCGACTCGGTGGTGAATCTGGTCTTCTATGGCCGTTTCATTGATGACCTCCTGTTTATTTGGGAAGGTAGCACTATAGAAGCCCAAAATTTTGTTGAAAAATTAAACGATAACGATATGGGGCTGCAGTTTTCATCCAAAATGGATGAAACAAGTATAGACTTTTTGGATTTGATATTAGAATGGGACAATTTGGGCAACATCTCTACCAAAACGTTTTTCAAACCAGTGGATGCAAACAGCTATCTTAATTTTAAAAGCAACCACCACTTACCGTGGAAAAAGAATATACCATATAATCAGTTCTGCAGGTTGCGCAGAAACTGCACTGATTTGAAAACTTTTGACATACAGGCTAACCTTTTAAAAGAAAGGTTTTTGGAAAAGAATTTTCCAAGTAGTCTAATTGAGACAAGCTTTCTTGAGGCCAGAAGGAAATGTAGAGAAGATTTTTTCTTCAAATACACAGGGGACAACAATGTGACCAATAAAGAAGATAAGTCCAAAAATCCCAGGGAGTCTAATAATACTGGGGTTAGATTTGTAACACAATTTAATAATAACCACAAAAAGATCAAAGGCATTTTAGATAAATATTGGTATATCCTAGAGAATGATCCATTTCTTACTAACATTTTGAGTAAACAACCAATATGTACTTATAGAAGAGCTCCTACCTTAAAAAATAAGCTGGCACCCAGCAAGGTAGTCATGAAAGTACATCAGCCCACAAACATAACACATGGTTATACCCTTAAAAATAGGGACTCTACACTACTAGGAAAACCAGGTTTTTATAAATGCAATCGTGCACACTGTGGCCTATGTGCTTTTACAAATCCAAATAGAATGGAATTTAGTTCATTCATTACAAAAGAAAAATTTAACATTAATTCACATTTTACGTGTGACTCTTCCTTTGTTGTCTACCTCTTAGAATGTATATGTGGGCTCCAATACGTGGGGAGGACCTCCAGGCCCCTAAAAAAGAGGTGGGGGGAACACAAAAGAAATATAGAAAACAACACTAAAAATCATAGTATTCCCAAACATGCTAGTCTTTGCCACTCTTCACCCACTGATTGTTTTTCTATATTCCCATTAGAACAGATTTTACCTAAGTGGGGCAGGAACAGGTTTTTACATTTGAGACAAAGGGAGACCTTTTGGATTTGGAAACTCAAAAGTCTGTCCCCTGGTGGTCTCAATGCCAATATCGATATGGCAGCTTTTAATTAGTTTTTTAATATTTTTTTAATATATTTTAACACATATTATGCTGATGGTATTTTTATGGTGACATCTATCACCATTGCCTTATGTGAAAATTAATATAGACACTTTTTTGGCGATAGATAGATATATTGTATTTTACGTTTGAGGCCATTATGGGTTGTGGTTTCAGCCACACTCATGAGATATGTGACGTTATAAGTACATATTTGCATGTATAGCTAGATAATTTATTTGCAATAATGTTTTATTAGTAGGCTTTATTTGTACTATTACCTCATGTGAAAATGAATACAAATACAACATGATTGGTGATGGATAGATATATCGTATTTCATGTGGGAGGCCTTTTAGGCTATGGTTATAGCTTAACCCATGAGATATGAGATGTGTATAGGTACATATATGCATGTATAGCTAGATATTTCACTTGTATACAATTTATAAATATGCTTTATTAGTAGGATTTATATGCATTTTTTATTCATACAGTTTAACAATTTATTTGTGTGTACACCTTCGCATTTATTTATGTTCCATGTTATAATATCCTTCAGTTTTGGTCTCTCATATGAGGCTAAAATATACAATGATATGTTGCTAATAATATATCTATATATCAGTTGTATCCAGATTGATAGATATTCTAGTTTTACCTGTTGTATGTCTGTTTTTAATGTGCGGGATTGGTGTCATCACTAAGAGCTTCCCATTGATATAAATATATATAATTTTATTATCTTATATTTACACAACTTATATAGACATAGACTTATTATATTCTTGTGTATTTCATATACCACTTATAAATTGGCTTTTTTATCCTGCATGATTTTGCATATATGGTACTAGTGGCAGTTTTTTACTCTTGCTGCTCACATCATATAGAGGCTTGAACACTATTTCCTCTTACATTGGACAACTATAACCAATGGTAGCTCTTGTAGTGGTCACACCTCCACGCATGCGCTGTTCACTTTAGAAGACGCCGAAAACTCGGCAATAAAAGTTCGTGGTTTTAATCATTTTGTATATTGCACCTGAGGAAACGGTCAGGAAAGACCGAGAAACGTTGTGCTGCTATACTTTTAATAAAGTCTGTTTGTTTTTACTAGACTTTTGCCACGAATTATCATCCTTATTTCACCATATACTTTAATCAACATTTGGATTCATTTTGATACATTGTATTCACTATTGTATCTACTATTACTGGTATATCCATCAACACCAGTGGACGATCTGGCTCAGTGCTAGGCTTGTGGCTGGTCACTACATGCTGCTTGCCTGTCGCCGCTCCCACGCTCCAGAGCTGCTCTGACTTCCATCAGTGTGAGTTAGCTGGGCGACTCCCAACAGTCCAGAAGGCATTTGTGACACTTCTCAAGTGTCATACAGCTTGTAAGTACGGTCTTACTTGTACATTTGGCGTGTTTGAATCATCTGATTGTGCACTATGGTGGCGCCTTCTTTTTTTATCTTTCACATCTGCAGATTATAACATCTTGGGACACCAACAAGGAATTTCGAAGAAGCAGCCTGCCATCTGTTCCAGACATTTGAATCTGGATTATGGACTAGACGAACTGTCCTATACCACATACCTACCATCTACCAGACTGGTCTGATTGGGACTTTTTTTCACTTTGCACACATATTTTGCATCTTTTGAAGTTTTCAATTCTGTATATATATATATAGTGGTATTGTAATTTAGTATTGCAATATATAGTGGTATTGTAATTTAGTATTGCACTATATGTTGTTATTTTCTCTTTTTACACAGAGATTTGGCGCACTGGTTTTTTCACATTTATTTATAAGGACAGCATGCAGTGACTCATGCAAGTCGCTCTTTAGCGGATATTGACATTGCTGCTTCAGTTCTGTTTTTTTACTTGTTTTTATGATTTATTTTAGACCACCGGTGGTTTTACTCTTTTGTATTCATTGGATAAAATCTACATATTTTTAGTCTATATCCTTATTAGTTTATTGATAGAATAAATTATTTTTAATTATCCATATTCTTACTGGCTGATGTTGTTGCTTTTTTAGAGCACTATTTGATTGTATACATTATTTTAGGAAGGTTATAGAGGTCTTCTTTTTCTTAGTTACTATACACATCAGGGAGTGAGGTAGGTTTGAACTTTGTGTTCACACTAATAATAGCGCAGGTCACGATAAACATTATTGCTGGGATAGTAAATCCCATTTACCAGAGAATACTTTTAATGGATATCACAACATCACTAAATAGCGTCGGTATTAAAAATTGAAAGTTACGAGTTGTGCTCAAGCAAAAGTCGAACCTGCGCTAGAATAGTAAGCGTCTCTGAAGTAAAGTGTAAGGTGTTCAAATAAAATCACAAAAAAGTGTAGCTTGTCAATCACCCTGGCGGGATCAGTCTATCTGGGGTGATTTTAAAACTCACCTCTGAGGTAATATTAAAACCTAGGAATCTAAGTTCCCTTAGAGGGCTCTAATAAAAAAAAAGCATATGAAGTTAAGCAACAAAATAAAACAAATATGTCCAAATATGCAAACTTAACTTATCTGAGGTGTTGAAAAGGTTCATAAGCAGCGGTCTTAAGACAGCTGCTTTATAAAATTCAGTTGCAGGCTCCAATGAGCAAGCTTGCACTGCCTTGGGCTATTCACAACTTAATAAATGTATCCCATTAAATTGCAGAATAACAAATGCATTCCTTCTGCATTGCTAAGGCCCAAACTGATTTTGTTTTAGCATGTATTGTCATAAGATGTTAGGGTGACGGGCTCCACAGTTTAATACCATTCAATAAAAATAGCAGCAGGTTAACTTGATGTTGCTAATTTTATATCAGTGTGCAATAGGGGAAATGGACATTTTGGATAAAGAAAGGCACTTTCTGTGTATCATTGGGTGTACAAATGAATGTATTATATGTGTATGACCTTCTATTTTGCCACTCATTGCCAATAATACTTACTCATATTCATTTAAAGGTATCTTGGAATATTTGCCATACTCTCTGTGTCCCCAGAATGCCGTCTCCAGTACATAAGGATCCAGAACAACAGTTTTAAAACCTGGGTGTTTGATGATGCAAGAAACTCCGACTTCCTCTGTTTTTTCTGCAGTTTGCAAAATGTCCTGGCAGCATTTATCGGTGTCATTCATAAAAAAACATTTATTACAACTGCACCTGAAACGTAAAACAAGGACTTTGTGATTGCTGATAAAAGGATACATGGAAACAAAGGTTTTGATGGTAGATAAAAACCAAAAGGTCCATCAAGTCTGACCACATTTTTCTGAAGTGTAAGTTTTAATAAATGGACATTCTAATTAAAAGTATGTACACTAGCTAACTGCTTGTTTAACCCTTACAAAAACCTAGGTAAAGAACGCAAGCAGGACACAGCTGGTCAGTTAATCAACAGCAACAATCACATGATGCTGAAAATCAGCAGCTGTGGCCTACTTGGGGTCTGCAATGCTTGTAGTTCCAGAGGGGACTCTGTGTTTAACCCATAGTCTGAAGAATTCATACAAATGCTTCTTAGTTCTTGGGATAGCCTTTCGCATATCCCATGTATTCATGAATTATTTAACTGTTTGTCCTCTCCACATCAATTGTAAGTTTATTTTATGAATCAACCACCCTTTCATGTATCCAGAAAATAAAATGAAAAAAAAGATGAATATAAGGAGAATTCCAAATCTGATAGATATATTAAAAAAGGACTAAAATAAAACAAAACTTTGACACTATCTTCCTTCCACGTATGAAGCAGGTTGTTTGGTAGACAGATAATAGATAGATAGATAGATAGATAGATAGATGACATAGACCTAGATTACAAGTGGAACGATTGATAACGCAGGGTGCACTATTAATTTTGTTTGAAAGAAAGGAAATATTTCCGCCCACTTGTAAAAATCAAGTGTCCTTTATTCAAAGTTGCATTAAAAATACATGGAGGATGAAAGCCAAATCTTACGCGTTTCACGCCTACAAATGACACTTACTCATAGATGCACTATTAATTTTGCGGGACCATGCTAAGATTAGTGCGCAATCTGGTATTACAAATCCATGGTAAAACAGAATTATCAGAGAAAGTTTATCACAGCCAACATATCTTTAGTACGCCCTATACTTTCAAATTACAAGTTGTGAGTTATGTGTCCCTAAACATAAGGCTTGTTAAATTGATCTCCTTTGGAGTAATAATAAAACTTTATGTAGTATGGGTTTTATCAGTAATTCCATTTCACACATTCAGTAGTTAAGATATTGATGAGTGCTAGATCCATTTGTTAATTACTGTTTACAGCAGAAAATATGGAGCAACCTTATTTATCATATTATAAACATTTTTTTTCTGGAGAATTAAGCTAGGTTCTAATTACGTATAATTGGCCAGCATATTCATGGAGCAAGACAGGGTCAGACTCTGAATAAAAATTGAAGACCAGTCCTATTTTCTGAGTTTGTAGAATACACACACACCATTTTTCTTGGATATTATACCCCTTAAAAAAAAAATTATTATATTAGTTTATAATAAAAAATTACACATTTTTTTTATATAGGCAGCCTACAACCCAATTTCCTTCATGACTCCTTTTTACAGTGAGAAAATTATTATCTGGAGAAAACACTCAAAACAGTGTGTCTCTCTGACTCACAGTGTGACTTGATTAGACACTAGAAACCACTCAAAGGAGGGATTTTAAATGGTATGTGGTCTAGGTAATACAACTTGTCATGAGATGCAGGACATATGCAGGACACAGCAATGATGGTACAACTCTATTTTATTACAGAGCATAGCAATACACATCCAGACAGGTTGATTGTACTAAACTAACTGCGACACAGACACCGGACCTAAGCCCCGCCCACATGCTAGTGACATCACATCCTGCTATCATCACATCTTCCCCTTTTTCAAAGGCAAAGCATACATTCGCAAATATTAAATAACAAGGTACACCAACAGGGTATACAACAACATTTTGTTTTAGAACATTATAAAAACAGATAGATTAGAAAACATGAACAAATAAATTACATCCTGACTTGGACATCGGGGTAGACTACCCTAGTCCACAGTGACCATGGGATTATTCTGCCCATACTTCCGGTCACTGTTCTAGCTAAAGTCAGTCCCTGTATCGGGCCGGAAGCCTCACCACTCTTCCGCTTGATGTAACTTTGCATGAACTGTCCTCTGATACAGAAGATGGTGAACAAGAGTCTGCTGGAGGCAAAGATATATCCCCGCTATGATCTTGCTGAGGGGAAGGCACCTCTCTTAGAACAGGAGATCCCACCGGCGGTGGTACTGAGGTATCCGGTTCCAGACTCTCAGGTACAGGCTGAAGATGTCTTCGGTTACGGCGTGTAACCGTCCCTCCCTCTGTAAGGACTGTGTAAGACCTTGGTTCTGGAGAGCGGCCCACTACCGTAGCAGGCGTCTTCCATTTCTTCTCATCATCCAGTTTAATTCTGACACTTTGGCCCGCTTTCAGTTCCTGTAAAGGCCTGACAGAATGTCTCCTGTCGTAGAAGAAACGATAACCCTTTTTGGCCTCTTCATCCCTCCTAAGGACTTCGTCCCGAGGAACAGGGCCAGGCGGCTTGAAGACACCCACTGAGGGTAAAGTGGTGCGAATCTGGCGTCCTAGCATCAGCTGTGCCGGGCTAAACCCGGTGGCTTGAATGGGCGTCGCCCTGTATGACAAGAGGGCTAGGTACGGTTCAGATTGCTTTAGAATGAATTTTGTTGTTTGAACTGCCCTTTCAGCCATTCCGTTGGCCTGCGGATAATGTGGACTTGACGTGGAATGTACAAAATCATATTCCCTGCTGAAAGCACTGAACTCTGTAGAAGCGAACTGCATGCCATTATCACTCACCAGCTCCATTGGAATGCCCCAGCGGGCGAACAAGCTCTTCAGGCGAATGATAACGGCCTGACTTGTGATATCATTCAGGGGTGCTATTTCCAAATACCTGGAATAGTAGTCGATAACAACAAGAAACTTTTTCCCGTGCAGTTCGCACAAATCAGCAGCTATTTTCTGCCACGGCCCCGCAGGCAGTGGAGTAGACATTAAGGGCTCCCTTCTCTGAGTAGGCCGGCGTTCCCGGCAAAAGGCACATTTAGACACGTGATTTGCAATGTCGGAGCTGATCCCAGGCCACCACACAGCTGTAGCTGCTCTTTCTCTGCACTTTGTAATGCCTAAGTGGCCATCGTGAATCCTGTTTAACATCTCCTTCCTCATGCTGACGGGAATTACAATACGGTCTTGGAACAGCACCAACCCCTCCAGCTCCGTGAGCTGCGACCTCTCTGGCTGGTAAGCATTTAAAGACATCCAGGCTGCCCGGCTCTCGGGCCAGCCATCTCTTATGTACCTTATAACTTCTTGCAGATCTGTGTCCAAATATGTCTCTTTCTTTATCTCTTCCAGTTTCCTTGAAGAAATGGACTTAGAGGCCAGAACTGAATCAACATACACTTTTACATCCGATTCTGTAGAGGATTCTTCAGCAGCAGCCAGCGGGAGCCTGGACAGTGTATCTGCCACAACCAGCTGCTTCCCCGGCACATGCACTGCCTGAACATTGAACCTGAGTAGTCTCATTAAAAGTCTCTGGCATCTCAAGGGTGTTTTGTCGATGTCATAAGAATTGATAAGAGGGACTAGCGGTTTGTGGTCAGTTTCCAGACTAAATTTCTCCAAACCCACTAGATAACGCTGAAAGCGCTCACAGGCCCAAACTGCAGCCAGGCACTCTTTCTCAATTTGAGCGTATTTTGACTCCGCAGCCGTCAGTGTGCGGGAACAGTAGGCGATGGGCTGTAGTTTGTTGTCATTCAGCTGCAGGAGTGCAGCCCCCAACCCATAACTGCTTGCATCAGCACTAACCACAGTCTTTTTTGAAGGGTCGTAGAACCCCAGCACTGGGGCAGACCCCAGCAGGGACTTAGCATGCAGGAACGCTTTTTCTTGTGAGGGTCCCCAGACCCAGGCAACATCTTTCTTAAGCAACTCTGTGATAGGGTGCAAAACTGTAGATAAATCTGGAAGAAACTTGCCCACGTAATTTACAAGGCCCAATATCTGTCTCAGCTCATGTACATCAGAAGGGCTTTTCATCTGTTCGATAGCCCGAATTTTCTCGGGGTCCGGCTTGATGCCATCCCCGTTGATGATATGCCCAAAGTAGCATAATTCAGTTTTCCTAAAATGACATTTTTCTTTATTCAGCTTCAGCCCAGACTCTTTGATAGCCTGCAGCACACAACTCAAACGCTGATCATGCTCCTCCACTGTAGACCCATACACTAGAATGTCGTCCATGACGACTGCTGTGCCCACGTGGCCACTCAGGAGAGAACTCATTTCCCTCTGAAAGATCTCAGGAGCGGAGGATATCCCAAAGGGAAGTCTGCAGAAACAGAACCGACCTACCGGAGTGATAAAGGTAGTCAGTTTGCGGCACTTTGGATCCAGGGGGATCTGCCAAAAGCCGCTAGAAGCGTCTAATGTGGAAAAGAACTTCGCCCCAGCCAACTTCGGGGCTATATCTTCCAGTGTCGGCAGCACAAATCTCTCCCTCTTCACTGCCTCATTCAACCTTTTCAGGTCCACACAGATGCGCACCTTTCCGTTTTTCTTTGCAACTGGAACAATGGGGGCACACCAATCAGTTGCCTCAACAACCTCTTCAATAACCCCCATAGACTTCATGCGCATGAGCTCTTTCTCCACTTGAGGCATGAGCGGGAACGGAATTCTACGAGGAGTAGAAATACTGTACGGGACTGCGTCACTTTTAAGTGCTATACGGACAGGTTTGCAGCTCAGTAGGCCCAACTCGCCAAACATATCTTCAGAGATCTCATTCACTCTGGCCACGAGGCCCAAGTCACAGGCTGCTTTTCTGCTCAATAAACTGTTAACACACTGACCTCGGATCACATGCACCCACATGGTGAACTTTTTTTGTTTGTACTCACAGCTTGCAAGAAATTTCCCCACACAATCAATGCGGCCACCAGGACTATGAACATTTGTAGTAACCTTCGCCAGCTGGGGCTGTCGAGGCAGTTTCATAAATTCAGCAAAAGACATTACAGTGATATCAGCTCCTGTGTCAATCTTAAAATCAACATTGGCTCCCATTACAGTAAAAGTAACTTTCCAATCTTCCTCTGAGCTTGTCCGTTCCACAACAGACCCCACAAAAGACACTTCCTGACCCTCCTGGTCACTGTCCACCTGCATCTCCTTAATGTATTCAGTTTTACACACCACTTCAAAATGGCCTATTCTGTTACATTTTCTGCATCTTTTATCTCTGGCCGGGCATATAGCACTCTGATCATGAGCCCGGTAGCACCGTGTGCATCGGCCATGTTGCGCCCATCCACTTCTAGGCCTTTCCAGTACTTTAGATCTACCGCTCACACTGTGCCTTTCACTAGTAATTTTCCTAGACTGTTGTACTTCATCCACAATACTCTCAGACCTCAGATCAGCACTTTGCTTTTTCACCAGTTCACTCTGGCGGGCCATCCTAATAGCCCCGTCTAACGTTAAATCAGGCTCTAACTGCAGCTTCAGGGAGACTTCAGCATCTGCAATTCCAATAACTATTCTGTCTCTGATTTGCTCTTCTTTAGCAACACCAAACTCACAGAATTCAGCTAATTCATACAGGCTGCGCACAAATGACTCCACAGATTCTCCCACACGCTGATTACGTTTGTGAAAACAAGCTCTCTCATGAATCACATTTCTTTTGGGCACAAAGTGGGCACTGAGTTTATCCATAACTATATCAAAGTTAACTTCGTCCCCTTCTTGGAAAGTAAAAGCATTGAACACTGGCTCTACATCTTTCCCCATAGAATATAAAAGAGAATTAACTTGTACTTCACCACTCTCCTTGTTCAGTTTGGATGCAATCCTGAAGCGCTGAAACCGCTGACGCCATGTGGGCCAAGCTGCAGGCTGAGAAAAGTCAAAAGGCTCAGGTGGGGTAAACTTTGACATCGTCATCATCAGAAACAGAAGCGTAGTCCAGAACTTCTGACACCATGTCATGAGATGCAGGACATATGCAGGACACAGCAATGATGGTACAACTCTATTTTATTACAGAGCATAGCAATACACATCCAGACAGGTTGATTGTACTAAACTAACTGCGACACAGACACCGGACCTAAGCCCCGCCCACATGCTAGTGACATCACATCCTGCTATCATCACACAACTTACAAGTAAATACTTTGTGACCTTAATGCGTGTAGCCCAGAGAAGAAAAGCGGCGAGGGGATACAGCAGCATCACCTCACCAGCAGCACTACCCCCTTAAATTATAGCTGGCCAGCCCCACCTACTGCGGCCCACAGGGAAATCTCCTGGTATCCTGGTGGACCAATCCAGCCTTGAAGCAAGATCTTGGCTTGCATATGATTTCAATACATTAGGTATCACTTCTACAGGTAGAAGAAAACTTTTTGAGGGTGAATACATTTGAGGATTCTTAAAGGGACAGTTAAGACTCAAAATAATCTTTAACCAATAGGTTACTTGCCACACGATTATGGGGGACATTGTTCTCCCTGTGCTGCAGTCCTCAGTGTTTATCCATTTTTTAAAAAAAAACAACTGCCGTTCACACCAATACATGGAAGCCTAACTCCTCCTCCCATTGTCTTCTTCCCCCGTAGCTTCTTTTCAAAATTTATCATGCACGCTCAACTTGAACGAGCCTTTAGCCTAACGCATGCGCAAAGTGGTATATATATATATATTTTTTTAGAGAATGCGGTGGGGATCCGTTTTAGTGCTGCACCGGAAGTCTATAACCTAGCTCTCCTGTGCTCCTTCAGTTTTCGCGATTTGGAAACACAGGTGTCACACGTTATATACCTCTTCTTATTATTAGAGCTCACTCATCAGGTGGTATATGTAGGATGGGGCATTTCCCCCAGTGTTGGAGATGAAGAGGGTAATAAGTTCTGGGGGCACATAATCAAAGATGGGGCAGCGAGCGCTGACCTGTGAGAGGATCTCAGCTGAAGGGGGAAAAAAAATTAAACATAAAATTATACGCTGCCATTTATCACCCTACGTTCAGACTTTTGAAGTTTTGTTCTTTTGCTAAAACAGTTGTAGGTTTTACTATGACCAGTGCACAATGTCTGTGCTACAAATAAACTGACGTTTTGTTGCTATAACTCGGCTATGATGTGCTGGAGCCAGAATATTTATAGAATCTATAGCGTTACCAAACACTCATTTGCCGGGGTGTCTCTGATCCTATCACATTTGTGTCACTGCAACTTCTAGGCTTCCTGATGAGATTTCTTTGCTTTCGTTCCTATCTTAGTATGAAATCCCCCTCCATGTATAATACATCATGAAACTAGACAGTGTTAGAAATCTTCCAACCGCTGTTACTGGAGTGTTTTGATCTGAGAACTAACTGCTCACTGCCTCCTATATAAAGCTTATAGTAAAGACTTGTCTTCCTCTGCCTTGTCTGCTAAAGAACACTTTTATCTACAAACACACACACACACACATACAAACATGCATACAACACACACATAAACATATATACAAACACACACAAGCAGATACACCCTGCGCACATACACATACATACAAACACACACAAGCAGATACACCCTGCGCACATACACAAACATGCATACAACACACACATAAACATACAAACACACACAAGCAGATACACCCTGCGCACATACACATACATACAACACACACATAAACATACATACCCACATACAACACACATGTACATACAACACACATACACATATAGATGTATATGGTAGCATGGTTGGTGGGCAAGGGGCATGGCTCTGCAATATTCATGGCATATTTCCTATGTTGCACGATGAGCACCTGTGCGCTCACAGGCTAAATGTCATTATGTGCCATAGTTTAGATGTCGGAGTAGATGTTTTGGATATTTGCTGAAGATAAATAAAACAGAGAGACAGTGAATACTGTATAGGGATTACATATATGTGGGGAGAGATGTGAAATAACCTGAGAGGGAGAAAACATGTACTGCATCCAATAAAATGCTAGCATAGTCCTGGATATTCATGTATGCTGTTCGCTAAACCGCCGCACAGATGATATAAAACCCTGTACAATGCAAAAGTTGTATGGGAATTAGCAGCATCCTTTGATTATTTTTTTGTTCACTTGTTATATGTGATACCAATGCTCAGCTGCAACTTCATGCACTCTTCCATCTAGATCAAATCATCTCTGCTATTTTTGCCTTGCTGATTTATCATGGCATTTCTAGCTTTTCCCACTTTTTGCAATAATGCACCTATTCAATTTTACCAAACACTCATTTGCCGGGGTGTCTCTGATCCTATCACACTTCTAGGCTTTCTGATGAGATTTCTTTGCTTTCGTTCCTATCTTAGTATGAAATCCCCCTCCATGTATAATACATCATGAACCTAGACAGTGTTCTTAGTCCTTTAGTTTACTCATTGCTATGGCATTTCCTCCGTGTTTTCCCTCCCCCCTCAGGAACTTTCCTCAGACTTGATCAAGTATGCATATCTTTTCTGTATGTGTTTGCATAGGTATATATGTAGATGATTTTAATAAAACATATATAGGTTATTGTTGTTGGTCATTGCATGCTTGGGAACACCTTTTTGTTGAAAGCCTGTTGTACGATCCTGCAGCATTACAATGCATTGTATATTCACAATGTGCCATTTTACTACAGATGATAAGGGGGCAGCCATAAATTTCCAGCGTTAGGTAAAAACTCTTTATTGTGTGCATGATGGATTGGTCTCTGAACACATTTTTCGTGGTCATAATTCATGTTTTTAAATCGTAAACTTGAAATGCCTGCCTATATTTCACCACCCTGACATATTTATGAATCAGTCCCTGCATGCAAATATAATTATTTAAAACACAGAGGTTACATATGGGTTAGAAATGTTCCAACCACTGTTACTGGAGTGTTTTGATCTGAGAACTAACTGCTCACTGCCTCCTATATAAAGCTTACAGAGGGGTTATAGTAAAGACTTGCCTTCCTCTGCCTTGTCTGCTAATCTGATCTAGATAGAAGAGTGCATGAAGTTGCAGCTGAGCATTGGTATCACATATAACAAGTGAACAAAAAAATTATCAAAGGATGCTGCTAATTCCCATACAACTTTTGCATCCAAAACATCTACTCCGACATCTAAACTATGGCACATAATGACATTTAGCCTGTGAGCGCACAGGTGCTCATCGTGCAACATAGGAAATATGCCATGAATATTGCAGAGCCATACCCCTTGCCCACTAACCATGCTACCATGTATATCTATATGTGTATGTGTGTTGTATGTACGTGTGTGTTGTATGTGGGTATGTATGTCTATGTGTGTGTTGTATGTATGTATGTGTATGTGCGCAGGGTGTATCTGCTTGTGTGTGTTTGTATGTATGTTTATGTGTGTGTTGTATGCATGTTTGTATGTGTGTGTGTGTGTGTTTGTATGTATGTTTATGTGTGTGTTGTATGCATGTTTGTATGTGTGTGTGTGTGTGTTTGTATGTATGTCTATGTGTGTGTTGTATGTATGTATGTGTATGTGCGCAGGGTGTATCTGCTTGTGTGTGTTTGTATGTATGTTTATGTGTGTGTTGTATGCATGTTTGTATGTGTGTGTGTGTGTTTGTAGATAAAAGTGTTCTTTAGCAGACAAGGCAGAGGAAGACAAGTCTTTACTATAAGCTTTATATAGGAGGCAGTAAGCAGTTAGTTCTCAGATCAAAACACTCCAGTAACAGCGGTTGGAAGATTTCTAACACTGTCTAGTTTCATGATGTATTATACATGGAGGGGGATTTCATACTAAGATAGGAACGAAAGCAAAGAAATCTCATCAGGAAGCCTAGAAGTTGCAGTGACACAAATGTGATAGGATCAGAGACACCCCGGCAAATGAGTGTTTGGTAACGCTATAGATTCTATAAATATTCTGGCTCCAGCACATCGTAGCCGAGTTATAGCAACAAAACGTCAGTTTATTTGCAGCACAGACATTGTGCACTGGTCATAGTAAAACCTACAACTGTTTTAGCAAAAGAACAAAACTTCAAATGTCTGAACGTAGGATGATAAATGGCAGCGGTCCGTCACTGAAATAGGAACCTTCTTTCAGTTCCTTTTATAATGAGACTGCTAGTGACTAAAATGAACAAGTGCGCATGCGCAAATGGGCGTGAGCGTCGTGGCCGACACTCATGTCATTTGCTGTTAGAATCAGCCTCCAAATGACGTCAAGTTAGGAGGAGTTAGGAGTCCATTTTGGCTGTGAACGGCGGCAGTTTTTTTTTTTTTAAAAATGGATAAACACTGAGGACTGCAGCACAGGGAGAACGATGTCCCCCATAATTGTGTGGCAAGTAACCTATTGGTTAAAGATAATTTTGAGTCTTAACTGTCCCTTTAAGCTAACTTAACAGTTGCATCACATTCCAAGAGGGATCTTAATTGCTAATGACAATTCACAACAAAGTACATGGTATGATTCAAGATCAAGAAAAGTTGCATTTTCATACAACTACTAAAATATAATCAATACAGAAACAACTCAAATGATAAGTAATTAATTATTTGAATTGTTTTCATTGATGACATCATAATTACTTAAAATATATTTTAGTTTATCATTGATATCATCACTTTTCCAAGAGAAACATAGTAGCAGATTAGATGTGAATGATGGATAAATTAAACTTTCATGACTCAGATAGAGCATGGAGCAGTGGAGGTCACTGTATGTATGTATATATATATATATATATATATATATATATATATATATATATATATATATTTATATTTACCCATATACTAAATCAATTGAAAGTATATCTGTAAAAAGCAGACTAGAGAATATCACATGAACATCTCTATGAAAGATTTCTTCAGTTCAAACGAGTTAGTGCTCTGTGAGCAGTTATTCTTCAGCTATTCTTTTTTACTGTTATCTGCATGTTGAAAAAAAAAAAACAACCAACCAGCATTATCAGTTTTAATCTCAGCTTTTGCTTTACTTTGAGCTTATGGGTCTTCACCCTAATCTTCTGAGATTTCATAGTAAACTGAAAAGGGAAATAATGTAACTGTGCTAGCACATGCCAGATGTACAAGCCCTTGCAAGTCTAATTGGATACTTAAAAGGACACTGAACCCAAATGTTTTCATTAATGATTCAGATAGAGCATGCAACTTTAAGCAACTTTCTAATTACTCCTATAATCAAATTTTCTTTGTTCTCTTGGTATCTTTATTTGTAAGCTTAGGAGCCGGACCATTTTTGGTTCAGCACCTGGGTTGTGCTTGCTGATTGGTGGCTACATTTAGTTTTTGTACGAATGCACATTTGTGACGAAAATCTGATTTTTGGTTTAGTTTTAAAGAAATGAATATCCACATGAATGCACCAACAAAAATGAAAGAAAATGAAAAAATACTGACGAAAATTGTTAGTATTTATTAGCTTCCCTTTAAGAGTTCCCCATACTCTCCAGAGCACATTAAAGGGATAGTAAACCCCAAAATGTTATTTTATGATTCAGATAGAACATACAATTTCAAACAACTTTCCAATTTAATTCTATTATTATATTTTCTTCATTCTCTTGTTATCCATTGCTGAAGGGACAGCATTGCACTACTGACAGGAAGCTGAAAATATCTAGTTAGCCAATCACAAGAGACAAATGTGTGCAGGCACCAATTAGCAGCAGCCCCCACTAGTGTATGATATGTGCGTATTCATTTTTAACAAGGGATACTAAGAGAATGAAGCACATTTGAAAATAGAAGTGAATTTAAAAGTGTCTTAAAATGACACGCTTTATCTGAATCATGCAAGTTTAATTTTGACTTTCCTATCCCTTTAAAGGTACAGTCTACACCAGAATTGTTATTGTTTTAAAAGATAGATAATCCCTTTATTACCCATTCCCCAGTTTTGCATAACCAACACAGTTATATTTATATACTTTTTACCTCTGTGATTATCTTGTATCTAAGCCTCTGCAAACTGCCCATTTATTTCAGTTCTTTTGACAGACTTGCAGTTTAGCCTATCAGTGCTGGCTCCCAGATAACTTCACGTGCATGAGCACAGTGTTATCTATATGAAACACATGAACTAACACCCTCTAGTGGTGAAAAGATGTTAAAATGAATTCTAAAAAGAGGTGGCCTTCAAGGTCTAAGAAATTTGCATATGAACCTCCTAGGTTAAGCTTTCAACTAAGAATACCAAGAGAACAAAGCAAAATTGGTGATAAAAGTAAATTGGAAAATTGTTTAAAATTACATGCCCTATCTGAATCATGAAAGTTTATTTTGGACTAGACTGTCCCTTTAAGTTAAGTATTGTAGCTACATGTAAACTTTTAAAATGTAGCTTTGAAACATTTACATTAGTAAAACAATTTAAATGTTTAAAGAAAATTCTGTTTTTGTTTAGTTTTAAATAAAATGATTACCGGGTAGTGCATCCACTGAATATTCAGGGAAACTAATTTCCCTGAATATTCAGAATGAAAATTTTCTTGGCTGCACATCTTTAGTAACCAATCCTTTTACCTCAAACAAACGTTAGTAATATGGCAACTTGCTTCAGATTAAATTACTTTGAATAAAAGTTGAGCAATGAATCTATTATTAGTTGATTTTCTATTCAAATGTAATGCTCAGATGGTATATTGTGTTTAATATGTTAACGGCTCAGTATTTGCCCACATGCAGATTTAAAAATTAAAATAGAAGCGACCATTACCCCCCCTCCCTTTAAGGGGGTTTAAAATCTGCATGTGGGTAAATACAAAGCCATTAACCTACTAAACATAGTATACTGTACCATCTGAGAAAATATAAAATGTTCTAATAAAATAAATGTCTCTTTAAAGGGACAGTCAACACCAGAATTTTTGTTGTTTAAAAAGAAAGATAATCCCTTTATTACCCATTCCCCAGTTTTGCATAACCAACACAGTTATAATAATACACGTTTTACCTCTGTAATTATCTTGTATCTAAGCTTCTGCTGACTGCCCCCTTATTTCAGTTCTTTTGACAGACATGCAGTTTAGCCAATCAGTGCTCACTCCTAGGTCACTTTACGTGCATGTGCTCAATGTTATCTATATGAAACATGTGAACTAATGCCCTCTAGTGGTCAAAATGTATTCAGATTAGAGGCAGTCTTCAAGGTCTAAGAAATTAGCATATGAACCTCCTAGTTTTAGCTTTCAACTAAGAATACCAAGAGAACAAAGCAAAATTGGTGATAAAAGTAAATTGGGAAGTTGTTTAAAATTGCATGCTCTATTTAAAACATGACATTTTTTTTGGACTTGACTGTCCCTTTAAAGAGTGGTGGGAAGTGGAAAAATGAGGTATATGAAATAGATATGGTTGCCACCAAGCCTGTTTTTTCCATCAAAGCTAATATTGTTATGAATAAATATAGAAGACACTGTTATGGTTATGGTGTGGTGGAATCTAATTGTAAACATAATATCATTTACAAATTAGTCCTGCATAATTATTTATGCAAATGTATGCTAATTAGCACGGCTGGTGTTTTATTTTTTCCAAGATAGGTGGCAACCAAGGAAATAGAAAGATATTAGTTCAATTCTGTGATGAACAAGCAAAAGTTTTACCAAATGTGCACAATGTTTAACCCACCAATACCATCATCACACTAACATTCCAAATGACATCATGGAATGTTAAGCAGTTTTTGAATGGCTATTTTAGGGCTGGCTTCCTCTTCCCTCAATTTCCCCCTTCCTACCTCTTTTCAAACACAGCAGTTATGTATAAAAACAAATAAAAACACTTTAAACTACAAACTAAAAACAAAACTGAAAAGAAATTGTGTGTTTTGTGTGCTAAACAAAGTATATAGGGCTCCATTTATCAGGTTGTGGATGCAACTTTGGAGCTCCTTGGGTGCACGGCACTTTCTTCATTTCTCCATGTCTGAGCTGGCAGTTTAAAATTACCCTAGACTAGTCCAAACGGGGTGATTGACAGCCTTTGCTCTTGCATGATTGACCAATAAATGTGGGCAGCGTGATAATGTTCGCTACCTGTGATCACAGGCAAGCAGATTCCTTAATTGGGATCCTGTCCATGCAGACAATAATAAATGAAGGCCATAATCTTTAAATATCCATTATTTTACAGGTGCTTTCACTAATCCAGCATTCTATGCAATGACAGTCCCAGATAAAGTCTCCAAGAGAAAAAATAATGCACAATGGTAAAGTCCTGCTATGTAAATAGAAACAGGTGAACAAAGAAGCATACACACAAAGTTTACTCTTTATTCTTCAGAGCTAAAAACCTAGCTTTAAAGGGCTACTAAACCCAACTTTTTTCTTTCAGAGCATTTAATTTTAAGCAACTTTCTAATTTACTCCTATTATAAATTTGTATTTGTTCTCTTGCTATCTTTATTTGAAAAGCAGGAATGTAAAGCTTAGGCGCCGGCCCATTTTAGGTTCAGCACCCTGTATATTGCTTTCTTATTGGTGGCTACATTTTTAGACACCAATCAGCAAGCACTACCCAGGTGCTGAACAAAAATGGGCCGGCTCCTAAGCTTTACATTCCTGCTTTTCAAATTAAGATAGCAAGAGAACAAAGAAAATTTGATAGTAGGAGTAAATTAGAAAGTTGCTTAAAATCGCATGCTCTCAATCAAGCTAGGTTTAGTATCCCTTTAAAGCTAGGTTTTAGCTCTGAAGAATAAGGAGTAAACTTTGTGCGTATGCTACCTTGTCCACCTGTTTCTATCTGATTCATTAAAGAAAAAAATTTGGTTTAGTATCCCTTTAAAGGGACAGTATGCACCAATTTTCATATAACTGCCTGTAATAGACACTGCTATAAAGAATAATATGCACAGATATTGATATAAAAATCCAGCATAAAATCGTTTTAAAACTTACTTAGAAGCTCCCAGCTTAGCTCTGTTGAAAAGGTTACTGGAACACCCACTGCAAGTGGGAAATAATAGACACCCCCCCCCTTCCTCTGCATATGAAAAGATTCTTTACACAAACAGGAACAAGCTGGAGGAGGAATACATCAGTATTCTCATAAAACTTTGGGGCTTGGTTAGGAGTCTAAAAATCAGAGCAAGGTTATTTAAAAAATAAGCAAAACTAGACATTTAAAAAAAACAAAAACAAACCTGTATGGGCTATATAAATATATCTACAAAACATTTATGCAAAGAAAAATCTAGTGTATAATGTCCCTTTAAGTGTTATATCCCAGTAAAACGATTCCTCCTGTGTGTAGGATATATGAAGTCTTAAAACAACAATTAAATCAAAGGCTTTATTATAAAGATTAAAAAAAGGACTACAATCACTCAGGGTATTAAGGGATACAATATATTAGACTGCAAATACACAAAGACTAAGGGGCATATTTATCATGCCCCGTGTTTCTGGCGAGCCTTCAGGAAACTTCATAACCTGTCTGTCTGCTCTGAGGAGGCGGACAGACATCGCCAGAAATCAACCCTATCCAATACGATCGGGTTGATTGACACCCCCTGCTAGCGGCCAATCTGCAGGGGGCGGCAATGCACCAGCAGTTCACAAGAATATGCTGTCGGCATGTATCGATGTGCAGCAGACATGATCTGCAATATCGGATCATGTCCGCTCGCACAATGATAATTCAGCCCCTGTATGCCATGAGTATAAGGTGTTCTGAGCGTGTAAAATTTACAGTTCATATCTAAGTCTGACCCTCCTGGTGATGTATAATCCAATAACATATTACTTCTTTGTTTTCATAGACATAGGCATCTACTTATCAAGCCGTCAACTTACTTGCATTCTACGGCACCAACACGCTCGCCTAACATCGCCTAACTTTGCTGCCGCGGACCTGAATACATTCTCCAAAGTTACCAAAAAAGCTGTCAAAAAGCCGTGCACCAAGTACGGGGCGATGAGCAGTGGACTGTTGTTAACTGACAGTCATCGATCTCGCTGCTCTTCGGCTTTTTCCCAGCTTTATTGGTATACTGTCACTAAACACCGCCACTATACTACACGGTTTTACCCCTATCTCGCTGCTCACGGACCCCGCCGCAACTAAATAAAGTTATTAACCCATAAACTGCCACTCCTGGAGCCCACCGCCACTCTAATAAATGTATTAACCCCTATCCTGCCACTCCCGGAGCCCACCGCCACTCTAATAAATGTATTAACCCCTATCCTGCTGCTCCCGGAGCCCACCGCCACCTACATTATGTTATTAACCCCTAATCTGCCGCCCCCTACGCCGCCGACATTATACTTATTAACCCCTAATCTGCTGTCCCCAACGTCGCTGTCACTATATTAAATTTATTAACCCCTAAATCTAAGTCTAACCCTAACACCCCTAACTTAAATATAATTAAAATAAATCTAAATAAAACCTACTATTAATAACTAAATAATTCCTATTTAAAACTAAATACTTACCTATAAAATAAACCCTAAGATAGTTACAATATAACTAATAGTTACATTGTAGCTATCTTATGGTTTATTTTTATTTCACAGGCAAGTTTGTATTTATTTTAACTAGGTAGAATAGTTATTAAATAGTTATTAACTATTTAATAACTACCTAGCTAAAATAAATACAAAAGTACCTGTAAAATAAAACCTAACCTAAGTTACAATAACACCTAACACTAAACTATAATTAAATAAATTAACTAAATTAAATACAATTAAATAAATTATATACAATTATCTAAAGTACAAACAAAATTACAGAAAATAATAAATAAATTACAAGATATTTAAACTAATTACACCTAATCTAATAGCCCTATAAAAATAAAAACAAAAAAGCAAGTACTGTCCTGTACTGCTGACAGATACCATTATGAGCCAGTGTAAAGACAGAAAGCAAATGTTGCAAATCATGTTTGAGAAATTCAATGTGCCTTTCCTATACATATCCCTACAAGCTGTCTTGGCACTTTATTCCACAGGAAGAGTTACAGGTACAGTGTTTCATTCAGGAGATCAAGTGACAGTGGAGGCTCCTCCATGTGTGCACTCCCGCACGTGCCTCCCTGTCAGATGTTGAGAAAAAAAAAAATATGGGAATAAAATATAATTTTTCCAATAGCCCCCTATTGGAAAAATTATATATATATTTTTTTTTAACTTCCAAAAAAATCATAAAATATAATTTTTCCAATAGCCTCCTATTGGCAAAATTATATTTTATTTTTAACCCCCAAAAATCTATTTCTTATGTATTCTTTAAAATATAAGCCCAAAAAAATGTTGTGTGTGTTGTTTTTATTTCTATCGCACGTGCGGTTAGAGCCCTATGATGCCTGTCAGTGATGTCTATGTGTTCACTGCAGGCATCTGGGCCAGCCTCAAATGCTTCTATATCAATCCCTGATCGCACACACTGAACTGTGCGAAAGTGGGGAGGGACATGTTCAGCCTGTGTTCTGATAGGCTGCATGCCACGATGCCGTATACGTCATCACGGCGAGAGTGTTCCGACTGTCAGTTCCGACTCAGTAGTTCAGCCTGTGGCACTTGCAACTCGCTGATAGGCTGCACGCGACGATGCCGTTACGTCACCATGGCTCAGCCTCCTCCCCCGCATCAACGGCGCGAAAAATTCATTGCTGAGTTTGCTGTTGAGCGGAGAGGAGTGACTGAGCTCAACTGTGACAGTCTCTGTTGAACTTGTCTTCTTGACTAAAACAAGTTTTAAAACGCATAAGCATTTGCATTAGCACTGTTAGCACTGACTTTGTGTCTGAGCCTGAGTCTGTAATATATATTTAGAAGAGCTAGAGCCAGCTTGCCTACTAGAGAGGGTCAGAGCAGGGAGTGGAGGCTGACTGAGCCGGAGCAACAAAAACAACATTAACTGACTTAGTTGTACTTGTCTTGGAGTTGGGCAGAATTTTTTTTAAAAAAAACCTGCTGAATAATTATTAATTATAATTAAATTTTCTGGGAGAGGCTTTTATCTTAGTTAGTTCTTGCCTGGGCTGGGGCCCTGTCCCCTGATAATTTTGTCAGACAGAGTGAGTCAGTCTGTCAGACAGTGTCAGTTTACTTTTTATTAATTAGCAAATTGCAAGTTTTGCCAAAAAATTTAAAAGTTTTTTTTTCTCTAAAAAGCAGTTAACTGCTGCCTGTGCTGTGCTGCTATATTAACATAACTGTACAATTAAATATAAATTTTAATCATATTAGTTATATTACCACAAGTTATTATATATAATTATATATTTGAGAACAACCACAAAACTCTTACTAGTTTTAGACTGTAGTTGACCTTGCCCGTTGACGGCTGTCACGGCTGCTGCCTGCTGTAATTATACTAGTTAAAAAAACACTATTTTAGTTTAGAATTATTAGCAGATTGCAGAGAGTCTCAGAGTTTTTAAAACAATTATATATTTTATAACAGCTTCACAGCTACTTACCTACAACCGGAAAACTACTTGCCTACTAGTTTTAGACTGTAGTTTAACTTGACCTTGCCCGTTGACGGCTGTCACGGCTGCTGCCTGCTGTAAATTAATTATACTAGTTAAAAGTTAAAAACACTATTTTAGTTTAGAATTATTAGCAGATTTCAGAGAGTCTCAGAGTTTTTAAAACAATTATATATTTTATAACAGCTTCACAGCTACTTACCTACAGTCTTTCAAGTTATATATTTCAGAACAACCGCAAAACTACTTGCCTACTAGTTTTAGACTGTAGTTTAACTTGACTTTGCCCGTTGACGGCTGTCACGGCTGCTGCCTGCTGTAAATTAATTATACTAGTTAAAAGTTAAAAACACTATTTTAGTTTAGAATTATTAGCAGATTTCAGAGAGTCTCAGAGTTTTTAAAACAATTATATATTTTATAACAGCTTCACAGCTACTTACCTACAGTCTTTCAAGTTATATATTTCAGAACAACCGCAAAACTACTTGCCTACTAGTTTTAGACTGTAGTTTAACTTGACCTTGCCCGTTGACGGCTGTCACGGATGCTGCCTGCTGTAAATTAATTATACTAGTTAAAAGTTAAAAACACTATTTTAGTTTAGAATTATTAGCAGATTTCAGAGAGTCTCAGAGTTTTTAAAACAATTATATATTTTATAACAGCTTCACAGCTACTTACCTACAGTCTTTCAAGTTATATATTTCAGAACAACCGCAAAACTACTTGCCTACTAGTTTTAGACTGTAGTTTAACTTGACCTTGCCCGTTGACGGCTGTCACGGCTGCTGCCTGCTGTAAATTAATTATACTAGTTAAAAGTTAAAAACACTATTTTAGTTTAGAATTATTAGCAGATTTCAGAGAGTCTCAGAGTTTTTAAAACAATTATATATTTTATAACAGCTTCACAGCTACTTACCTACAGTCTTTCAAGTTATATATTTCAGAACAACCGCAAAACTACTTGCCTACTAGTTTTAGACTGTAGTTTAACTTGACCTTGCCCGTTGACGGCTGTCACGGCTGCTGCCTGCTGTAAATTAATTATACTAGTTAAAAGTTAAAAACACTATTTTAGTTTAGAATTATTAGCAGATTGCAGAGAGTCTCAGAGTTTTGAAAACAATTATATATTTTATAACAGCTTCACAGCTACTTACCTACAGTCCTACAAGTTATATATTTTAGAACAACCGCAAAACTACTTGCCTACTAGTTTTAGACTGTAGTTGACTTTGCCCGTTGACGGCTGTCACGGCTGCTGCCTGCTGTAATTATACTAGTTAAAAGTTAAAAACACTATTTTAGTTTAGAATTATTAGAAGATTGCAGAGAGTCTCAGAGTTTTTAAAATAAACAATTATATATTTTATAACAGCTTCACAGCTACTTACCTACAGTCCTACAAGTTATATATTTTAGAACAACCCCAAAACTACTTGCCTACTAGTTTTAGACTGTAGTTTAACTTGACCTTGCCCGTTGACGGCTGTCACGGCTGCTGCCTGCTGTAAATTAATTATACTAGTTAAAAGTTAAAAACACTATTTTAGTTTAGAATTATTAGCAGATTGCAGAGAGTCTCAGAGTTTTGAAAACAATTATATATTTTATAACAGCTTCACAGCTACTTACCTACAGTCCTACAAGTTATATATTTTAGAACAACCGCAAAACTACTTGCCTACTAGTTTTAGACTGTAGTTGACTTTGCCCGTTGACGGCTGTCACGGCTGCTGCCTGCTGTAATTATACTAGTTAAAAGTTAAAAACACTATTTTAGTTTAGAATTATTAGAAGATTGCAGAGAGTCTCAGAGTTTTTAAAATAAACAATTATATATTTTATAACAGCTTCACAGCTACTTACCTACAGTCCTACAAGTTATATATTTTAGAACAACCCCAAAACTACTTGCCTACTAGTTTTAGACTGTAGTTTAACTTGACCTTGCCCGTTGACGGCTGTCACGGCTGCTGCCTGCTGTAAATTAATTATACTAGTTAAAAGTTAAAAACACTATTTTAGTTTAGAATTATTAGCAGATTTCAGAGAGTCTCAGAGTTTTTAAAACAATTATATATTTTATAACAGCTTCACAGCTACTTACCTACAGTCTTTCAAGTTATATATTTCAGAAAAACCGCAAAACTACTTGCCTACTAGTTTTAGACTGTAGTTTAACTTGACCTTGCCCGTTG
Source organism: Bombina bombina (assembly GCF_027579735.1). NCBI lineage: Eukaryota > Metazoa > Chordata > Amphibia > Anura > Bombinatoridae > Bombina > Bombina bombina. The sequence goes on from NC_069506.1 coordinate 142,516,176, forward strand.
ACGGCTGTCACGGCTGCTGCCTGCTGTAAATTAATTATACTAGTTAAAAGTTAAAAACACTATTTTAGTTTAGAATTATTAGCAGATTTCAGAGAGTCTCAGAGTTTTTAAAACAATTATATATTTTATAACAGCTTCACAGCTACTTACCTACAGTCTTTCAAGTTATATATTTCAGAACAACCGCAAAACTACTTGCCTACTAGTTTTAGACTGTAGTTTAACTTGACCTTGCCCGTTGACGGCTGTCACGGCTGCTGCCTGCTGTAAATTAATTATACTAGTTAAAAGTTAAAAACACTATTTTAGTTTAGAATTATTAGCAGATTTCAGAGAGTCTCAGAGTTTTTAAAACAATTATATATTTTATAACAGCTTCACAGCTACTTACCTACAGTCTTTCAAGTTATATATTTCAGAACAACCGCAAAACTACTTGCCTACTAGTTTTAGACTGTAGTTTAACTTGACCTTGCCCGTTGACGGCTGTCACGGCTGCTGCCTGCTGTAAATTAATTATACTAGTTAAAAGTTAAAAACACTATTTTAGTTTAGAATTATTAGCAGATTTCAGAGAGTCTCAGAGTTTTTAAAACAATTATATATTTTATAACAGCTTCGCAGCTACTTACCTACAGACTTTCAAGTTATATATTTCAGAACAACCGCAAAACTACTTGCCTACTAGTTTTAGACTGTAGTTTAACTTGACCTTGCCCGTTGACGGCTGTCACGGCTGCTGCCTGCTGTAAATTAATTATACTAGTTAAAAGTTAAAAACACTATTTTAGTTTAGAATTATTAGCAGATTGCAGAGAGTCTCAGAGTTTTGAAAACAATTATATATTTTATAACAGCTTCACAGCAACTTACCTACAGTCCTACAAGTTATATATTTTAGAACAACCGCAAAACTACTTGCCTACTAGTTTTAGACTGTAGTTGACTTTGCCCGTTGACGGCTGTCACGGCTGCTGCCTGCTGTAATTATACTAGTTAAAAAACTATTTTAGTTTAGAATTATTAGCAGGTTGCAGAGAGTCTCAGAGTTTTTAAAACAATTATATATTTTATAACAGCTTCACAGCTACTTACCTACAGTCCTACAAGTTATATATTTTAGAACAAACGCAAAACTAATTGCCTACTAGTTTTAGGCTGTAGTTGACCTGGCCCGTTGATGGCTGTCACGGCTGCTGCCTGCTGTAATTATACTAGTTAAAACACTATTTTAGTTTAGAATTATTAGCAGATTGCAGAGAGTCTCAGGGTTTTTAAAACAATTATATATTTTATAACAGCTTCACAGCTACTTACCTACACTCCTACAAGTTATATATTTTAGAACAAACGCAAAACTAATTGCCTACTAGTTTTAGACTGTAGTTGACCTTGCCCGTTGACGGCTGTCACGGCTGCTGCCTGCTGTAAATTAATTATACTAGTTAAAAGTTAAAAACACTATTTTAGTTTAGAATTATTAGCAGATTGCAGAGAGTCTCAGAGTTTTTAAAATAAACATTTATATATTTTATAACAGCTTCACAGCTACTTACCTACAGTCCTACAAGTTATATATTTTAGAACAACCGCAAAACTACTTGCCTACTAGTTTTAGACTGTAGTTGACCTTGCCCGTTGACGGCTGTCACGGCTGCTGCCTGCTGTAATTATACTAGTTAAAACACTATTTTAGTTTAGAATTATTAGCAGATTGAAGAGAGTCTCAGAGTTTTTAAAACAATTATATATTTTATAACAGCTTCACAGCTACTTACCTACAGTCTTTCAAGTTATATATTTCAGAACAACCGCAAAACTACTTGCCTACTAGTTTTAGACTGTAGTTTAACTTGACCTTGCCCGTTGACGGCTGTCACGGCTGCTGCCTGCTGTAAATTAATTATACTAGTTAAAAGTTAAAAACACTATTTTAGTTTAGAATTATTAGCAGATTGCAGAGAGTCTCAGAGTTTTGAAAACAATTATATATTTTATAACAGCTTCACAGCTACTTACCTACAGTCCTACAAGTTATATATTTTAGAACAACCGCAAAACTACTTGCCTACTAGTTTTAGACTGTAGTTGACTTTGCCCGTTGACGGCTGTCACGGCTGCTGCCTGCTGTAATTATACTAGTTAAAACACTATTTTAGTTTAGAATTATTAGCAGATTGCAGAGAGTCTCAGAGTTTTTAAAACAATTATATATTTTATAACAGCTTCACAGCTACTTATCTACAGTCCTACAAGTTATATATTTTAGAACAACCGCAAAACTACTTGCCTACTAGTTTTAGACTGTAGTTGACCTTGCCCGTTGACGGCTGTCACGGCTGCTGCCTGCTGTAAATTAATTATACTAGTTAAAAGTTAAAAACACTATTTTAGTTTAGAATTATTAGCAGATTGCAGAGAGTCTCAGAGTTTTTAAAATAAACAATTATATATTTTATAACAGCTTCACAGCTACTTACCTACAGTCCTACAAGTTATATATTTTAGAACAACCGCAAAACTACTTGCCTACTAGTTTTAGACTGTAGTTGACCTTGCCCGTTGACGGCTGTCACGGCTGCTGCCTGCTGTAATTATACTAGTTAAAACACTATTTTAGTTTAGAATTATTAGCAGATTGAAGAGAGTCTCAGAGTTTTTAAAACAATTATATATTTTATAACAGCTTCACAGCTACTTACCTACAGTCTTTCAAGTTATGTATTTCAGAACAACCGCAAAACTACTTGCCTACTAGTTTTAGACTGTAGTTTAACTTGACCTTGCCCGTTGACGGCTGTCACGGCTGCTGCCTGCTGTAAATTAATTATACTAGTTAAAAGTTAAAAACACTATTTTAGTTTAGAATTATTAGCAGATTTCAGAGAGTCTCAGAGTTTTTAAAACAATTATATATTTTATAACAGCTTCACAGCTACTTACCTACAGTCTTTCAAGTTATATATTTCAGAACAACCGCAAAACTACTTGCCTACTAGTTTTAGACTGTAGTTTAACTTGACCTTGCCCGTTGACGGCTGTCACGGCTGCTGCCTGCTGTAAATTAATTATACTAGTTAAAAGTTAAAAACACTATTTTAGTTTAGAATTATTAGCAGATTGCAGAGAGTCTCAGAGTTTTGAAAACAATTATATATTTTATAACAGCTTCACAGCTACTTACCTACAGTCCTACAAGTTATATATTTTAGAACAACCGCAAAACTACTTGCCTACTAGTTTTAGACTGTAGTTGACTTTGCCCGTTGACGGCTGTCACGGCTGCTGCCTGCTGTAATTATACTAGTTAAAACACTATTTTAGTTTAGAATTATTAGCAGATTGCAGAGAGTCTCAGAGTTTTTAAAACAATTATATATTTTATAACAGCTTCACAGCTACTTACCTACAGTCCTACAAGTTATATATTTTAGAACAAACGCAAAACTAATTGCCTACTAGTTTTAGACTGTAGTTGACCTTGCCCGTTGACGGCTGTCACGGCTGCTGCCTGCTGTAATTATACTAGTTAAAACACTATTTTAGTTTAGAATTATTAGCAGATTGCAGAGAGTCTCAGAGTTTTTAAAACAATTATATATTTTATAACAGCTTCACAGCTACTTACCTACAGTCCTACAAGTTATATATTTTAGAACAACCGCAAAACTACTTGCCTACTAGTTTTAGACTGTAGTTGACTTTGCCCGTTGACGGCTGTCACGGCTGCTGCCTGCTGTAATTATACTAGTTAAAAAACTATTTTAGTTTAGAATTATTAGCAGGTTGCAGAGAGTCTCAGAGTTTTTAAAACAATTATATATTTTATAACAGCTTCACAGCTACTTACCTACAGTCCTACAAGTTATATATTTTAGAACAAACGCAAAACTAATTGCCTACTAGTTTTAGGCTGTAGTTGACCTTGCCCGTTGATGGCTGTCACGGCTGCTACCTGCTGTAATTATACTATTACTAGTTAAAACACTATTTTAGTTTAGAATTATTAGCAGATTGCAGAGAGTCTCAGAGTTTTTAAAACAATTATATATTTTATAACAGCTTCACAGCTACTTACCTACACTCCTACAAGTTATATATTTTAGAACAAACGCAAAACTAATTGCCTACTAGTTTTAGACTGTAGTTGACCTTGCCCGTTGACGGCTGTCACGGCTGCTGCCTGCTGTAAATTAATTATACTAGTTAAAAGTTAAAAACACTATTTTAGTTTAGAATTATTAGCAGATTGCAGAGAGTCTCAGAGTTTTTAAAATAAACATTTATATATTTTATAACAGCTTCACAGCTACTTACCTACAGTCCTACAAGTTATATATTTTAGAACAACCGCAAAACTACTTGCCTACTAGTTTTAGACTGTAGTTGACCTTGCCCGTTGACGGCTGTCACGGCTGCTGCCTGCTGTAATTATACTAGTTAAAACACTATTTTAGTTTAGAATTATTAGCAGATTGAAGAGAGTCTCAGAGTTTTTAAAACAATTATATATTTTATAACAGCTTCACAGCTACTTACCTACAGTCTTTCAAGTTATATATTTCAGAACAACCGCAAAACTACTTGCCTACTAGTTTTAGACTGTAGTTTAACTTGACCTTGCCCGTTGACGGCTGTCACGGCTGCTGCCTGCTGTAAATTAATTATACTAGTTAAAAGTTAAAAACACTATTTTAGTTTAGAATTATTAGCAGATTGCAGAGAGTCTCAGAGTTTTGAAAACAATTATATATTTTATAACAGCTTCACAGCTACTTACCTACAGTCCTACAAGTTATATATTTTAGAACAACCGCAAAACTACTTGCCTACTAGTTTTAGACTGTAGTTGACTTTGCCCGTTGACGGCTGTCACGGCTGCTGCCTGCTGTAATTATACTAGTTAAAACACTATTTTAGTTTAGAATTATTAGCAGATTGCAGAGAGTCTCAGAGTTTTTAAAACAATTATATATTTTATAACAGCTTCACAGCTACTTACCTACAGTCCTACAAGTTATATATTTTAGAACAAACGCAAAACTAATTGCCAACTAGTTTTAGACTGTAGTTGACTTTGCCCGTTGACGGCTGTCACGGCTGCTGCCTGCTGTAAATTAATTATACTAGTTAAAAGTTAAAAACACTATTTTAGTTTAGAATTATTAGCAGATTGCAGAGAGTCTCAGAGTTTTGAAAACAATTATATATTTTATAACAGCTTCACAGCTACTTACCTACAGTCCTACAAGTTATATATTTTAGAACAAACGCAAAACTAATTGCCTACTAGTTTTAGACTGTAGTTGACTTTGCCCGTTGACGGCTGTCACGGCTGCTGCCTGCTGTAATTATACTAGTTAAAAAAACACTATTTTAGTTTAGAATTATTAGCAGATTGCAGAGAGTCTCAGAGTTTTTAAAACAATTATAAATTTTATAACAGCTTCACAGCTATTTACCTACAAGTTGTATAATTTATAACAGCTGCAAAGCTAATTACCTACAAGTTATATATTTGATAACAACCGCGAAACTACTTGCCTATTAAGTCAAGTTTTATATTTTATAACACCAATACTACTTGTCTAAAGGTTATATATATATTATAACAGCAAAACTACTTGTCTCAAAGTGTTATTTATATATATATATATATATATATATATATATATATATATATATATATATATATTATAACAGCAAAACTACTAACCTACAAGTTATATATTTTATAAGAGCCGCAAAGCAACTTACCTAGTTAAAGTTATATATTTTATAACAGCAAAGGACTGTTCTTTGTGTGTAAACTAACAGTTAAGATGGCACTTAGTAAAATCAGTGTGTCTGAGCTAAAGCAATTACATTTTTCAACGTTACCCATGGAAAGAAAAATTGAAATTAAAATGCTCAGGCCAACACCTAGGCTTAACCTTATCCAGGTGACAAAATGTAAAACTAGAGATTTCAAAAGAGAATTCAAACCCGAGGTATATGATAAATATCCATGGATTTGTGGCTGTGAATTATCTAACAGACTCTTTTGTTTTTATTGTCTCCTGTTTGCAAAACAAAGTGGTGAATCAAGCTGGGTGAGTTATGGTGTCGCTGATTTATCACATTTAAATCAAAAAATAAATAAACATAATTGTTCACAATCACATTTAAACTCCACATTAGAGTTTAATTTGCTAGGAAGGGTTGATATTCGACAACAACTTGACAGTGCATATCATTTAAATATTAAAAAACATAATGAGCAAGTAACGAAAAATCGTTATGTTCTTTCGAAAATAATTAATTGTATTTTATTTTGCGGCGCATTTGAACTTGCACTTCGAGGACATGACGAACGTGAGGATTCATTAAATCCAGGCATTTTCAGAGGTCTTATAAACTTCTCAGCAGAACTTGATGCATCTCTAAAAGAACATCTCGCTAGTGCCACTGTTTTTAAAGGAACGTCAAAAGAAATTCAAAACGATTTATTAGACTGTATGCTTACTGTTTGCCAGAATCAAATAAAAAAGGAAATCTCAAAAGCAAGTTTTGTAGCAGTGATAGCAGATGAAACTACTGATGTTTCATCTGCCTTCCAATTGGTTGTTGTTTTTCGATACATTATAGGTAACGGTCAACCGGTTGAGAGATTCTGGGAATTCATTAATCCAGCTGGACATGATGCAGAATCTATAGCTACATGTATCCAAAATACTTTGGAAAAAGTTATAGACAACCCCGAAAAATTGATATCCCAGAGTTACGACGGTGCAAGCGTGATGAGTGGTCAGCATGCAGGTGTTCAGGCTATAATTAAACGTACCTACAAGAATGCACATTTTGTGCATTGCTACGCACATCAACTCAATTTGATTGTCAGCCAAGCAAGCAGTCAGAATCAACAAGTTTGAGTATTTTTTTCTAACCTAAGTGACATTACTAACTTTTTTAGTAACTCGCCACAACGGATAGCTATTCTAGATGAAACTGTTAGAAGAAGGATACCTCATGGTTCAGCCACCAGGTGGAATTTCAAGAGTCGAACCGTCAATACAGTGTTTGAAAACAGGGAACAGTTAATTGAATGTATGGAAAAAATAGAGTCAACATCGAAAAAAGAAATAGCAATAAATCAAGCTGGGGCTATTCGGCGTATGTTACAAGACTCTGTATTTGTGTTTTGGCTTTCAGTTTTTCACAATATTATGCCACATGTAGATGTGTTATACAACCAACTTCAGAAAACACTAACAGACGCGGCACTTATTCGAAAACATGTTAACACTTTCCAGCAGACAATGGAAAACGAAAGGAAAAGAATGGACACAGTGATCATGACGATATCAGAAACAGAGGAAACATCAAGGAAAAGGAAGAGAGAAAATATTCACATTACTCAGACTGTGGCAGCTAAAGAGATATGCGATGTTATCACGAATCAAGTAAAAGATAGATTTTCTTTTATAACTCACTACTCGGCTGTTTCTCTCCTCCAAGATGAAAAATTTGCAGATTATGAGAAGAATTTTCCAAATCAGCTTCTTGAACAAACATCAGCGGTTTATGACATATTACAGAAAGATTGCCTGAAAACGGAACTAGGAGTAATTTAAAGAAGACCAGATTTCCGAAATATGAATGGTGCCATCAGTCTTCTACAGTTTGTAATAGAAAATAACTTGGACAGTACTTTTTCGGAGACCTACAAACTGTTGCAAATTATTTCGACTATTCCCGTGACAACTGCTGAGGCTGAGAGATGTTTCTCAACTTTAAAACGAGTTAAGACATTTCTAAGGAGCACCATGACTGAGGAAAGACTGACTGCTCTAGCCATGCTCACAATTGAAAAACAATTGATCAATGACATGCCTACATTCACCGAAAATGTTATTGATTTATTTGCCTCAAAAAAAGACAGGCGGATTGACTTAATTTACAAAAATTGTACTTGAGTTATCAACATTCTTTTTTAATCTTTACCTTTGAAGTTAATTATTAAGCACTAGTGTAATAGAAATAATCTTCTTTTGTAGAAAGTAAAATGTTGGTGTATTTATCTTAATGTTGCCACGGCCTTTGGCTGCATTGCCTAATATCGAACACTGGGGGCTAGGGCAACAATAATTGAGATGTGGTTTTATTTCTCTATAAAGTGGAAGGTTCTTTAAATACAGGAATATATTTTCATAAATGTACATTCAAGATACTTATTATTTAGCAGCTTTGAATCTTGATTAATCATTTGGTTAATACATATGTTATTATATAATTTAACTGAGCATGTATATTTTAACACTAGACATGGGTATACTGAAGAGTATGGATTCTTGTATATTAATTTAAATATTAGACATGGTCATAATATTAAATATTATAAATATGTAAATATATATATATATATATATATATATATATATATATATATATATATATACTTCCTACTGATAATATCTTAAGAGATTAACTTAATAGTCATTTTGCAAACAGGATCTTCTTTTTATTGTCTCCTGTTTGAAAAACAAAGTGGTGATTCAAGTTGGGTGAGTTATGGTGTCGCCGATTTATCACATTTAACTCCAAAAATATAAATAATTGCTACTAATCACATTTATACTCCCCATTAGAGTTTAATTTGCTATGAAGGATTGATATTCGCCAACAACTTGTCAGTGCATATTGTTTGAATGTTAAAAAACACTAACATCAAGTAACCACAAATCGTTATGTTCTTTCCCAAATTATGAATTGTATTCTATTTTCCGGCGCATTTGAGCTTTCACTTCGAGGACATGATGAACGCGATGATTCATTAAATATTGGGAGACTTAAAAGGATTGTAATTTAATACCTAGTATGATACTAATAATCAGCTATACTATAGTATTAACTATTTGAAATCAATTGAGTAATCATTTCGTATTCTGATATTACATTGAATTTAATTAGAATTCTGTAGTGATTAATTTATTGTAACGATATTTATATTTCCTTATTATCCCACTTTAATATAAATATAATCCATATTTGAAGTCATTCCTTAATAAAGTATAGGAGTATATAAAACTATATGGAAATTAGGTACAAGTCATTTCATATGAAATTTTGTCTTCTATATGCTTGGATCGATTCTGAGCTAGAAAACCTTTCCAGACGTATATGTGGATTCAGACCTTCAAAAGTATTGTTAGTCTCATCATTTGTATATCATACAAGGGATAATTACTTACTTTCCTGAAGATTGAGCATATCTGAAGTAAAGTACAGAATTGTTTCTCTGTCACCCCAGAGAGGTAACATGGTCATCTTGTTTGTAGAGATCTAATCTCATTAAGCGATGAAGTAAAGAATCTTTTGAAGCTTAAACTTTAACAAATGTTCCCTTTGTATATTTTTTAGATATCCTGCCTGTGAGCTGTATTGGAGCATAGTATTTATATATAATTGATGTTACATTTCATGAAAATATATTTCATATCTGAGTTCATTACTTTAATACAGTTTGAGTGCATTAAATCATGTACAGTTGTATGCAAAAGTTTAGGCACCTCTGACAATTTCCATGATTTTCAGTTATAAATAATTGGCTGTTTGGATCAGTAATTTCATTTTGATCTATCAAATAAATTAAGGACACAGTAAAAATTCAGTAGTGATATAAGGTTTATTGGATTAACAGAAAATGTGCAATATGCATCAAAACAAAATTAGACAGGTGCATACATTTGTGCACCCTTGTTATTTTGTTGATTTGAATACCTGTAACTACCTAGCACTGATTAATTGGAAGACAAAATTGGTTTGGTGAGCCCATTAAGCCTTAAACTTCATAGACAGGACAGGTGTATCCAATCATGAGAAAAGGTTTTAAGGTGGCCAATTGCAAGTTGTTCTCTATGACTCTCCTCTGAAGAGTGGCAACATGGGGGCCACAAAACAACTCTCAAATGACCTAAAAACAAAGATTGTTCAACATCATGGTTTAGAGGAAGGCTACAAAAAGCTATTGCATAGATTTAAGATGTCAGTGTCCACTGTGAGGAACATAGTCAGCATGGTGAGGATATGGAAGACCACAGGCACATTTCTTGTTAAGGCCAGAAGTGGCAGGCCAAGTAAAATATCGGATAGGCAAAGGATGATAAGAACGGTCAAAAACAGCCCACAGACCACCTCCAAAGACCTGTACTACTGGGAATATTGTTGAGGGTCTCATGGATTCCACTCAATATCAGCAGATACTTGAGAATAATGTTGAGGAATCAGTCACAAACTTCAGTTGAAGTTACCCCCAGGCCGGGCCTGGATATTTCAAGAAGACGATGACCAAAAACACTGCTGGTTCAAATGGGTGGGGCCATTTGATGGGCGTGACTTTCACAAAGGGGTGTGGCTTTTAAAATGGGTGTGGCTTGTTAAAAGGGACGTGGTTTTTAAAAAGGGGCATGGCTTTCCAATAGGGGCAGGGTCTTGTGCACCCCCATCCCAAAAATTCACCAGCCGCCACTGTCAAGTGAGCTACTGTGTTCCAGTATATGAAACCCATAGGCTTCAGCATGCGGTCCAAAAATTTAATCTAGCAGGACAGGATCTCACAAGCTACCTCGCAAAGCTGCTAAAAGAAAGAGATGAGTTTGGACTGGATGTGGAAGAAGAGTCTGTTAGAGATATAAAGGAGAAACTGTGTTACGTAGCTGACAATTTCCATTTTGAGCCTCCTTCACAAGTGCTGTATAATCTACCAGATGGTCGAACAGTTACTTTAGGTAGTGAAAGATACAGGACTTGTGAAGCTTTGTTCAGCCCACAGCTATTAGGGAAAGATCAATATGGCATTCATGAAAGAGTGCTTAAATCACTTCTACTGTCTGATGTGGATTTAAGAAAACAATTTGCTCGGAATATTGTTCTATCAGGTGGAATTACTTTGTTCCCAGGTTTAACATCTCGACTTCAAAAGGAAATCTCTTCCATGGTTCCCCTGGATTTGTTAAACACTGTGAATGTATCGAGGGTTCTTGACAAAGATTTTGCAGTCTGGCGTGGTGGAGCAACTATGGCTAATTTGCAGAGTTTTCACACTGCCTGGATCAGCAGACACGATTATAATGAATTTGGTCCAAACATTGTTCATAGAAGATGTTTTTAATTTGTAATGAAATTTTAAAAAGTACAATTAAGTCTAAGATTTTAATTTTAAGAAGAATGAGCCGCACATGATTTTTCACAACAGCACTATTCCTGGTGGTGGCATTTTAACATTTGTAATGAGGCACTTAAAGGGGCACCATACTAAAAATATAAATAGCACATCTGAAAACAAATACAGCTGTATTAGTTGTATGCTTCCTACTAAAGTGTATTGCCTAGTAATTATAATTGGATACTAGGTACTCCTGACACTTTGTGAGCTTTAAGGTGCCAAAGTCAAAGCATTAGTAGGAAGTGCACAACTGCTATTGGTATAGTAGTTAAAATATGAAGTAAATGTATCACTTTTTCCCAGAATGATTATTTGAGTACAGTTTGCGTTTTAATCACTTCTTTTTTTTTATCACAACTATAATTTATTGTTTTATTTGTATTAACTAGACAGTGAAACACAACCTTTTTATATGTTAGTCACAATGAGCACCAAAATGGAAAGCACTTTAAGAATTAATTTTAATTGTATTTCTTTATACACATTTACAGTGTAATATTTTCTGGTTTCATGTGATCATCTTATAATACTAATCACAAGTTATTTGCCAATTGATAAGTTTATGGTTTTATTAATTTCACTGAGTTATCCACAATTGTTTCACACGATTTCATTGTATGACCACAAAATGTTCTAAATTTGCAGGGCACAATTTTTGAAGGATGTCAAGCGTGATCATCTCATTCTGGCTAGTTAGTGGTCTGTGAAGATGGGAATGTCATTAAATTACTTTATTTTTATGTTTTTGTTCACACTGACATCCAAATGTCAATGGCTTAATGTTTTTCTAAAGTTCAGTCAATAAAGTTTTAACCTATAAAAAAAAAAAAAAAAAAAAATAATAAAAACCCCTAGCCTAAACTAAACTATCAATAGCCCTTAAAAGGGCCTTTTGCGGGGCATTACCCCAAAGAAATCAGCTCCAACCCCCCAAATAAAATACTAACTAAAAAAACTAAGCTGCCCATTGCACTGAAAAGGGAATTTGTATGGGCATTGCCCTTAAAAGGGCAGTTAGCTCTATTGCAGACCCAAACCCTAATCTAAAAATAAAACCCACCCAATACACCCTTAAAAAACCCTAACACTAACCCCCTGAAGATCGACTTACTGTTCTGAAGACTGGACATCCATCCTCAAGGAAGTGGCAGAAGTCTTCATCCAAGCCAGGCAAAGTGGTTCATCCAGACAGCATCTTCTATCTTCATCCATCCGACGTGGAACGGCTCCATCTTCAAGACATCCGATGCGGAGCATCCTCTTCCTTCCGCCGACTGCCGACGAATGAAGGTTCCTTTAAGTGACGTCATCCAAGATGGCATCCCTTAGATTCCGATTGGCTGATAGAATTCTATCAGCCAATCAGAATTAAGATTGAAAAAATCCTATTGGCTGTTTCATTCAGGAGGATTCTCCGTGTCGGATGTCTTGAAGATGGAGCCACTCCGCGCCGAATGGATGAAGATAGACGATGCCGTCTGGGTGAAGACTTCTGCGGGCTTGGATGAAGACTTCAGCCGCTTCATTGAGGACTTCTCCCGGCTTCTTGGAGGATGGATGTCGGATCTTCAAAACTGTAAGTAAATCTTCTGGGGTTAGTGTTAGGATTTTTTTAAGGGTTTATTGGGTGGGTTTTAGTTTTAGATTAGGACTTGGGCTGCAATAGAGCTAAATGCCCTTTTAAGGGCAATGCCCATCCAAATGCCCTTTTCAGGGCAATGGGGAGCTTGTTTTTTTTTAGTTAGGGTTTTATTTGGGGGGTTGGTTGTGTGGGTGGTGGGTTTTACTGTTGGGGGGTTGTTTGTAAAGCTGATTACTTTAGGGCAATGCCCCGCAAAAGGCCCTTTTAAGGGCAATTTGTAGTTTATTGTAGGCTAGGGGGGGGGGGTTATTTTTTTGGGGGGGGGCTTTTTTATTTTCATAGGGCACTTAGATTAGGTGTAATTAGTTTAAATCTTTGATAATTTCTTTTTTCTTTTTTGTAACTTAGTGTTTATTTTTTTGTGTAATTTAGTGTTTGTTATTTTTTGTAACTTAGTTTTTTGTAAGTTTGTAATTTTTAAGTGTAGAATTAAATAATTTGAGTAGGGTTAGGTGTTTAAATATATAAAATAGTTAATTTAATTTGTAGTTTAATGTAATTTTAGTATAAAAATTAGGTTAGATTAATTATTAATTTAATATAGTTTAATGTAATTTTATTATAATAGTTAGGGTAGGTTAATTATTAATTTAATATAGTTTAATGTAATTTTATTATAATAGAATAGGTTAATTATTAGTTTAATATGGTTTAATATAAATCTAAAGGTAAGTTTAAATTTATTATAAGATATTGATGAGTTAATATTTAATGTACAGTTAGCGGATTGTTAGGTTTAGGGATTAATAGGTTTATTTAGTTTATGGCGATGTGGGGGGCCAGAGGTTTAGGGGTTAATACATTTATTTAGTTGCGGTGGGCTCCGGAAGCGGCGGGATAGGGGTTAATACTTTTATGTAGGTGGCGGCGGTGTCGGGCGGCAGATTAGTGATTAATAAGTATAATCTAGGTGACAGCGGTGTAGGGGTCAGTAGATTAGGGGTGTTTAGACTTGGGGGTTATGTTAGGGTGTTAGGTGTAAACATAACTTTTATTCTCCTATATGAATCAATGGGATATCAGACAGCAGCGAACATGAGCTTTCGCTGCTTTCACACTCCCATTGATTCCTATGGCATCCGCCGCCTCCAGGGCTGGAATGGTGCCAAGCGTACCTGTTAGATGTTTGTTAACTAGCAAAAGTAGTCAGATAGTGCCGAATTTGCATTCGGAACATCTGTAGTGACGTAAGCATCGATCTGTGTCGGACTGAGACCGGCGGATCGTATGTTACGTCACAGAATTCTACTTTTGCCGGTCTGTAGGGTTTGATAACTAAGAGGAATCAGGCTTGCCACAATTACGCTGCGGAATTCCAGCTTATTTGCGGTTGACGGCTTGATAAGTAGATGCCTTTGCCTGTTTCTAATTGTTTGGAGTCTTTAACTATTATATCTCTTTTGATCTGAGAATGTAACAGACTTTACCATTACTGACACTTGAAAGGACAATTTTACATATTTATTACACTTAGATTTAGGTTTTAGCTCTGAAGAATGTGAGTATGCTTCCTTGTTAAGCTGTTTCAATTTCCATAGCAGTATTATTTCTTCTCTTGGAGGTTTCATCTGGGACTGTCCTTGCATAAAAACATTGTATCAGAGGAAAACCCTATAAGATTTGCTGGATATTTAAAGACATAGGGGCCGATTTATTAATGTGCGGACGGATCATGTCCACCGCACATCGAAAAATGCAGCATTTATCATTGCACAAGCATTTCTAGTGAAATGCATGTGCAATGCCGGCCCCTGCAGATTTGCGGCCGCTAGCCCGGGGTGTCAATCAACCTGATCGTATACAATCGGGCTGATTGCTGTCCACCGCCTCAGAGGTGGCGGACGAGTTAAGGAGCAGTGGCCTTAAGACCGCTGCTTCTTATCTCCTGTTTCCGGAAACAGCTGTATTGTGGCCAATATGGGGCTTGATAAATCGGCCCCTATGACCTAGATTACAAGTAAAGCGCTTTTTATAGCACAGGGTGCGCTATTAATATTGCAGGTCTGCGCTCAGAATAGCACACATGGTATTACAAGTGAACAGTTAAACACAATTACTAGAGACTGTTTAATGCGGACAACATCTCTTTAGTGTCTCCTATTCCTTTAAATAGATAGTACAAACCTCGCTAAAGATCGCTCAGATTACAATTGTTATGTGTTGTGCTTGAGTACAAAAATATAGGACTTGATTACAAGTGGCGCTCTATCGACTGTGTGAGGTTTACTCACGTGATCACAAGTTTGCATTCATGGTTTTAGCACCCACCTGATGGTTAGATTATCATGAACTAAGCTTTAGTGAGCTTTTAAAAAACTACACATCTTATATTTTCTAAGGGCAACATAAAATGTTATTCTGCTCTTGTATTACAAGTTGCCGGGTAATATGTTTGCGGTCCTGCTACCAAGAAAATGTCAAGATTTTTTAACCTTAAAAAAACCTAACACTAACCCCCTGAAGATCTCCCTACCTTGAGTCGTCTTCACCCAGCCGGGCCGAAGTCTTCATCCGATGGGGCAGAAGAGGACATCCAGAATAGCAGAAGTCTTCATCCTATCCGGGCAGAAGAGGACATCCGGACTGGCAGACATCTTCATCCAAGCGGCATCTTCTATCTTCATCCATCCGACGAGGAGCGGCATCATCTTCAAGACCTCCGGCACGGAACATCCTTCTCCACCGACGACTGCCCGACGAATGAAGGTTCCTTTAAGTGACGTCATCCAAGATGGCATCCCTCGAATTCCGATTGACTGATAGGATTCTATCAGCCAATCGGAATTAAGGTAGTAAAAATCTGATTGGCTGGTGTCCTCTTCTGCCCCATCGGATGAAGACTTCGGCCCGGCAGGGTGAAAACGACTCAAGGTAGGGAGATCTTCAGGGGGTTAGTGTTAGGTTTTTTAAGGGGGGTTTGGGTGGGTTAGAGTAGGGGTATGTGGGTGGTGGGTTTTAATGTTGGGGGGGTTGTATTTTTTTTACTTTTACAGGCAAAAGAGCTGATTACTTTGGGGCATGCCCCACCAAAAGCCCTTTTAAGGGCTTGTAAAAGAGCTGATTACTTTTTAATGTAGAATAGGGTAGGGACTTTAATTATTTTGGATTTTTTTATTTTATTAGGGGGCTTAGATTAGGTGTAATTAGTTTAAAATTCTTTTAATATTTTTTTATTTTATGTAATTTAGTGTTTGTTTGTTTTTTTTAATTTAGTTTAGTTTATTTAATTGTATTTAATTGTAGGTATTGGCTAGTAATTTATTTAATTAATTTAATGATAGTGTAGTGTTAGGTGTAATTGTAACTTAGGTTAGTTTTTATTTTACAGGTAAATTTGTTTTTATTTTATCTAGGTAGCTATTAAATAGTTAATAACTATTCCTAGCCACTCACCTGATCACCATGGTAACCAGACACAGTGTTGGTGATAGGCTGGTAGCCTCCCACGTGATGCGCCCGAGTTTTTCCGGGTTTCTGGTCGCGTTGCTACTTGCCTGTATGATCGGTCCACTGCGATCCATGGTGAGTGAGACTGTTTGTTTCCCCTGCTAGACCCAACCTCCGAGTTTATTAATACGTTGTTGTGGCTATACTCTTTGTAGGGGTGCTGTTGTATAAGCTTTGAGGGATGTTTGTGCTCCACATCTGTATGCATTGCTTCTACAGTTTCTCTGAATTTTCACATATAAGTTCACTGGTATAATAAGGGCTGAGATGGCTCATTTATTAACATGTTAGCAGCATTATCAATATGGTGTTTATATTGTGACGTATATGTCACCATAGCAACCAGTTTGGCGTTTTTTTGCTGTAATTAGGGGGAGGGGTTTGTTTGTTTAATGCCTATATATGCACTGTATTTTTGCACTACTTGTTGTCTGAGGAAGGGGATATATTGTCCTCGAAACGTCACTTTATTATAGTGTGTGTGTGTATATATATATATATCTATATATATACACACACATACACACAAAGCACAGACACAGCATAACTAATATTTTGTAGCCCATCACCTCTGGGAGCAAAGAGGTTAAAAAAGCCTGTTTTATGCTGTGAGCAGGAGGGTGGGGGTATGTATGACCTGTCCTGCAGCAGCACACATTATTTACAACAAGAGATTGCTATAACATCGCCCTCTAGTCTTACCACATTCACTGCAATATTCTGCTGTGACCTGTGCCCTGCCTTCAGCGTGCTGTTCACTGCTACTGTCTTGATCTGCGCGGCTGCGTGCAGATGCTGTCAGTAAAAGCAATGTCAGCCCGGCACTTGGGGGGGCCAGGAAGGGGGAGGGAAGGAAAGTTAGGAAACGGCTGCAATAATGCTATTAGACAGAAGGAAGCGGGACTGCTGGCTCCACAGGAATGATTAGCCTGATAATTTATGTTGCTAAATGTAGATTTCACACTTTTGTTTCCGCTGTCTAAATCTGTTAAAAAAGTCATACAACAGCTTAGCCCATAACCTTATTTATAAACACGTGTTAACACTATTCATTTTTTACACCAATCAATGTAATAGCAGGGGTTCAGCTTTATGTATGTAGCAATATGCAAGTTATAGCTGGTTTGCTGGGGATTATAAAACTACTTCAGTAATAAATAGTGGGATCATTAGGTTTGCAGTTACGGGGCTTCATGATTGGGCTTTTTGGCGTAAGACATTTTATAGGTAAAAAGGGGGAGATGAGTTAGAGCAACTATAGGAGATCTGAGGAACCTTTGCTGGTGCTGTATTATAGTGAGTACACAGGAGGGATTATAATGAGCAGCTGCAGGAAAGGTTGGAGTGTGGGTAGGGGATTACATTAGACGTAGTTCTATCATGGGTTAAAGTGACCCTGGGAATCATTACAACTCCTGTCCTCGCTCCTACCAGGTTCAGCCCGCTCTCATTAGTGTGCACTGTGCGGCACTTAATGCCTCCTCTGCTAGCAACATTAATATTTTATTGCCTAATGAATAGGCAATAAAATGTTAATGTCGCTAACAGAGGAGGCAAGTGTTGTGTTGCTGTCACAGGGCACACTAATGAGATCATCCCTACCTACTGTCAGGACTCAGCCCGCCCCTACCTGAGTTAGGTGACAGTCTTCCTCCACATTTGTCTCCGGCTGTCTGTCGCAACTCACTGGACTCCTCCTCCTTCTTCTCCTAACCCCTGTTGCCGCCTCAAGCCATGTGCATGCACCAGCAATAAAAAAAAAACACAAATAGATGCAATTGGCTGAAGCGGCACTTTCAAGTTTAATTTTTTTTTCTTTAAATGATCAGCCGCATATTCAGTGCAGCCACGGCAAGTGCCGCCCCTCAAAATCTGTCATGCTAGGCACCGGCCTTGTTGGCCTATGCCTTAATACACCCCTACTTAAAGGGACACTGAACTCTTATTATCAAATTTTCTTCATTCTCTTGGTATCCTTATTTGAAATGCAAGAATGTAAGTTTAGATGCCGGCCCATTTTTGGTGAATACTACGCTGAAAGAAGAGGGGAGCGCTAAAAAGCTATGGGGATGGATAACTAAGTATTCTGTTATCTGATTGATATTTATCAGATGCAATTGGAAAGACCCTCTGAGTGTTACCATATGCAGGGATGCGCAATTCCTATCGCCCGAAGCCCGGGACATGTAGTTTTGTGTGCCGGGCATGTGGTGTTTTTTTTTGTTTTTTTTACATTTAGCCCTGCTGCGGGCAAGCAGACCACAACAGGGCTAACATTTTGCTTTGTATTTTTTTTCATTGTTATTCTAATAGTGGCCAGCAGGAGGTAACACTCCCTTATACACTGTAAAACGGCCACGCCACCTTATAAAAGTACAGCATGGCCGTGAGTGAGCAGGGGACATACTTGTCTAATGTGTAGCAGCTCCCTGTGCGCAACCTTGTCAGTGAGGTGTACTCTCGCAAGATCCCGGCAGTCGTGTTTGTGTATGTGTGTGCCGGGTCCGCCCCCTCCCTATCCTCGAGAGCTTTGCTTGTGAGCGGGAGCCTGCTGATTTCATGCAGGGCCGGCCAGCACCCCCGGGGAGCAGCGTTCTGTGATACTTCCTCCCAGCCTGACCGATGGCTTCTGACAGTGACAGAGGAGTTCTTTGATGTGCCCCAGGATGTCAACCTTTCCTGAGTTCCTATCTTTTAAAGCATTTTTTTTTTTCTAAACGACGCTGCCAGGCAGCCAGAAAGTGACGGGAGACATGACCCTTTGTGGCATGCTTTAATATAGCACTTGTCACTTTCTGGCTGCCTGGCAGCATTACAGTTGGAAAAACCACTTTAAAAGATATGAATTCAGGACAGGTTGACATCGTGGGGCGAATCGAAGAACTCCTCTGTCACTGTCAGACGCTGTCGGGCTGGGAGGAAGTCTCACAGGGCGCTGCTCCCCGAGGGGCACTGATACACACGGAGTATAAATCATATTTGACCCTCTATGGGTAGTGAGGATGGTTCACTTAATAAATAGAAACATAACTAATAAAACCGCATGATCCAGGACTCACAAGTCTAAATTATATTTTGCAGTACGGGAAAGGGGCAAATGGTTTAAAACTGAAGACTAAATATTCTAAATTAATTATATAAAAAAAAGGGAGCATCTGCATTGCCTTAAATAACTAAATGAAGGCTACTTTTTTATTATTATTTTTATATATTTCACATTTCATTTATAAAAATACACGTACTTCATAGCCAGAGGACTATGGGGTGATTTCCTCATTGCATTCCAGGTACATAATCTTCTCAATATGTGCTACTGTCAATCTTTGCTCCTATGTGTCTGGTATTCAGAAGGGTAATTCACTGCTCAATATATGTTCTTTACAGTGAGAATGTAGGTATATGTTTACAAGCCCATTGTATATACCTGCATTATACTGCTTTCATTAACACTACATTATTTATTTCTATATGTGTCCTGGTAAATTGCGTTTGTTTTAGTAGGTGATACAATTTTAGTTTGTCCAGAAGGTTACATGATGTACAAAGGTTTCCCCTGTAAGATGCTTTTTTTAGGAAGAATTACCCAGCATGAATATGTTGACAGTTGAACAGATAATACAGATAAAACCTTATTTAAATACAGTTTTGATTAAAAATATTTTGCAAATCAGGACAAGTAGATTGTCATGAGGGACAAGTAGATTGTCATGAGGGACAAGTAGATTGGGCTCCTTCTTTAGTCCCTTGGACAAGTAGTTTATTTTTAAATTTCCACACCGCTGATATGTGTTTTATGATTGTGGATAATCTATTTATATACAAACTTAATAGGCACTGCTCTATGTGTTTGTGCACCTATCAGTGAATTACTGGTGTACAATTGCGTGTGTTCCTCTTAATTAAAAACATATGTATCAAACATTTGTGTGCAATTTATGTGTATGTGTATTGCTCGCCGTGATTTATCAAGCAGCGATCACCAGACCGCTGCTTCCCTAACATCTACGCCACCTCTATTGTGGCGAAATTCAATCTCCTCGGTCGAGTCCGACTGAGGAGATTGACAGCTCCTGCCCGCGCGTGATTGGCTGTGCGCGGGCAGGGGGCGGGATTGCACACAAACGCAAAATTGTGCTTGTGTGCAATGGCGAATGCCTGCGGGCAATTTCGCCCCGCAACAGGCGAGCTGAGGCGTACAGGGGCGCATATACGCGCCCCTGTACGCCTCAGCGTTAATAAATCTAGCCCTTAGTCATGTGTCCATAAAATCATTGCCAAGGTGTCAACCCGAGACTCCAGTGATCATTGTACTGTGCTAAAGATGTAAATCAAATTAAAGTGACAATTGATCTTTCTTGTGCTGACCCTATAATTTTAATTCAGTTCTAATTGAAAAAGCTTTTTCTTATTCCCTCAATTAATGATGTCACAGCCCGAGCAGGATTTTGAGCGCGTAAGAAGTGTACCGTAGAGAATCCCCTAGCGATAATAGTTTAAACGCTCAACAGTGTTATAATAATCCCTTCATGTGGCGATATCCGTTTTTCATTTTCAAGTATACGAATTGACACGTCGACTTACACGCTCCCATGGATGTCACTACTACACCGCATCAGCTGATATGCAAATTAGCCATGCGATCCATTACGTGAACGGAGGCGGATACTAATATTGATTAGAGGTTGCTCTTACGAGACGTGCTATACAGCGAGACGTGCACGTAGGCAAGCCTTCAGGTGTTTGGCATTTCATCATCGTACAGGGTATATAAGAGCTGCAGTCAGACAGGTTTTTACTTTTCATTGTGGAGCAACACTCTGAGGATGGACTGACCTTGGGACTGTCTCTACTTTGGGAACATTCGATAAAAGTGCCAGTACAGCACCGAAATGTCATGCAATTTCCCTTTGTATTTTAAATGATACATTAAAAGTTAATTTTTATTTTTCAAACACCGGTGAGTGCTGCCTTTTTTTAACTTTATATATATATATATACTGTATATATACATACAGGTATACCTCACTTTACAGCGCTTCGCTTATACACCGCTTTGTGGAGCTGAAGTTCAACCTCCAAGGATTTGGAAAAAGTGCTGTAATCTTCATGAGATTGCGAGAAAAGTGACTGGCACCATTTTGTTATGCGCAGTTCACTCTGTTTACAGCATTACAGTGCAATCTGTGTCTCAGCGCTATAGTCTGGCAAATTGTACTACAGTAATTGTCACTATTTTACAGGTACAGTATTTATTGAATGCTAATTGAATACTGTGCAGTGCAATTGTTAAACTAAACTTAGCACTATTGCACCCCTAATATATTTTAGTACAAACATGTTTTCACGTTTTTTAAACATACTGGCAAGTGAAAAGAAAGCTAAAACTGCATTATTTCACTATAAGGCGGTTTTCACTTTACAGCGGGGCTCCGGTCCCTAACCCGCTGTATGAGTGGGGTATACCTGTATAAATATATATATATGTGTGTGTATATATGTGTGTGTGTGTGTATATATGTGTGTGTGTGTGTATATATGTGTGTGTGTGTGTGTGTGTGTAGCGCTTTGGCTTTGTGCCACTTTGGATAAATGCTCAAGCAAAAGCCAGAAAAGGGTTTTGTAGGGCGCCCCCTAGAAGTCTCTGAGGAGATGAGGAGATTGATTTAGCGAGGCCACACTATCAGACCTCCAGATGTTATCACACTTTTTACAGTCAACTTGCAATATGAGCACAAGAATAAAATAGCTATTGAGCTTGAGCAGGTTAGCGCTCCATAGCACTATAATAGTTTTGTACTCCCCTTATAATTTAGGCCTATATCTTTTATTTAGTGCACAACTGAACCACAATTTCTTTTCACGCCACTTAAGTATTCATGTATGTGCCTTACTAACCTTGGTTATAGATTATGACAGACAGACAGACAGATAGATTAGATTAAATTAAAAGTGGAGCAAAAATATTAGGGCTATTGTGTACGTGAACATGAATAGGGCTTCTATTTTTTGCAATCATTTTGCAGTCCAAAGTTGTTTTTTTATCACTCAAGTAATAGTTTATGGCATGCTAACAGTTAGGTTATATCCCACACATAATAGATTTCTATGGGGGCCTGCAGTAAACTACATTTTGTAAATCGCTAGAGCACTAAGCCGATAATGCGCTAAGCAGATAGTGCACACGTCGCAGGGAGCTTTACTCTTAATAATAACTGTTTATTTCAAGTTTACATTTTGAAGCAGTGCTCTGGATTGCGCTCAAGCACAACACTTAAAGGAACATTAAACACTTTGAGATGGTAATATAAAATAATAAATCCTTTATATAAAAAAAACCTTTGCAATATACTTTATTTTGTCCTCTTTCCTGTAATTCTATTCTGCAATTGTGAGCATTTCAGTTACAGAGCACTGTTATATTCCACACTGCCATTGGCTGCACACTCTAGTGAGCTATTTATAACTGTCCCTAATTGGCCACAGCTGAGAAGGTTACCTAAGTTACAACATGGCAGCTCCCATTGTTTTATAGACACTAAGGGGCGGATGCTGCTTTCTACACCCATAGTTTCCGGCTTGCCAGAAACGTAAGTTGAAGGGACAGTCAAGTCCAAAAACAACTTTCATGATTCAAATAGGGCATGTAATTTTAAACAACTTTCCAATTTACTTTTATCACTAATTTTGCTTTGTTCTCTTGGTATTCTTAGTTAAAAGCTAAACCTAGGAGGTTTATATGCTAATTTCTTAGACCTTGAAGGCTGCCTCTAATCTAAATGCATTTTGACCATTTTCACCACTAGAGGGCGTTAGTTCATGTGTTTCATATAGATAACATTGAGCTCACGCATGTGAAGTTACCATGGAGTGAGCACTGATTGGCTAAAATGCAAGTCTGTCAAAAGAACTGAAATGAGGGGGCAGTTTGCAGAGGCTTAGATACAAGGTAATTACAGAGGTAAAACGTGTATTATTATAACCGTATTGGTTATGCAAAACTGGGGAATGGGTAATTAAGGGATTATCTATCTTTTAAAACAACAAAAATTCTGGTGTTGACTGTCCCTTTTAAGAAGCAGCAGCTCCTTAATGGACCAGTAAACACAGCAGATTTGCATAATCAACAAATGCAAGATAACAAGACAATACAATAGCATTTACTCTGAATTTCAAATGAGTAGTAGATTATTTTCTAACACATTTTAAAGTTATGTATATTTCCACTCCCCCTGTACCATGTGATAGCAATCAGCCAATCACAAATGGATATACGTATAGTCTGTCCCTTTAACTTGTCCGCCACCTTTTAGGTGGAGGACTGCAATCATCCCGATCCAATACGATCAGAATGATTGACACCCCTTGCTAGCGGCCGATTGTGCAATGTTAAATGCCGATAGAGTATGCTGTCTGCATTTAGCAATGTCGGGCGGACATGATTCGCTACAGCGAATCATGTCCGCCCGGCACTTGGTAATCTCCCCCAAAACTTTACAATTATTTTGTCAATGTTTAAACAACTAATAAAATTTTAAAAAAATAAGTTTACATCTGTTATTCTCAGACTAATCTTTTCATTAAAGGGACAGTCAACACCAGAATGTTTGTTGTTTAAAAATAAAGATAATCCCTTTATTACCCATTCTCCAGTTTTGCATAACCAGCACTGTTATAGAAATACACTTTTTACCTCTGTGATTACCTTGTATCTATGCCTCTACAAACTGCCCCCTTATTTCCGTTCTTTTGACAGACTTGCATTTTAGTCAACCAGTGCTCACACCAGGGTAACTTCACGTGCATGAGCTCAATGTTATCTATATGACACACATGAACTAATGCCCTCTAGTGGTCGAAATGCATTCAGATTAGAGGCAGTCTTCAAGGTCTAAGAAATTAGCATATGAACCTCCTCATATGAACCTCCTAGGTTTAGCTTTCAACTAAGAATACCAAGAGAACAAAGCAGAATTGGTGATAAAAGTAAATTGGAAAGTTGTTTAAAATTACATTCCTTTTTTAAATCATGAAAGTTTTTTTAGACTTGACTGTCATTCTGTCTAGCATTTATTTAGTGTTTAATGTCCCTTTAAAGGGACACTGTAGTCAGAAATATAATCGTTATATCACAAGAGTATATATGTAAATAAAGCATTTTATAATGTTGATCATGTAATAAATGTGTACTGTTTTCACAATATATATCTTCTAAATATTAATTTTTTTCAAACCCACTGAGTTGTCTTCCGTTACGGATTTCCAGTGCCGCAATATGCGCATTCAAGAATAATCAAATTGTATTGCGCATGCATTGAATGAGACTAATGTATTTTAATTAGATGCAAGTACTCGCCATCCAATTGGCGAGTTTGTTAGCCCTTAGACGGCCCACATTTGAGGGCTGGATGACTTGATGTCATGGGGGTAAAATAAAAATTAATTTTACTGCTAAAGGGAGCTTCGTTTGAGAAAATAAAAAGGCACATTACATTGGTATGATATTTGAAATGATAAATGTTTGTTCCGTTTTGCACAGCAAAAAAAGTCAGTAATCCTTTAACTCTTTTGTAATACAAGCACAAAGAGCGAGCTAACAGAGCTCCCTAAAATATCCATTAAAAATAATGATCAGTCTAAAAAAGTTTTGTTAAGATGTTTAGCTAAAATATTTAACATCCGCTTGTAACATCAGGTTGTATTCTTTGCACAAGGTCACGCAAAAGATACCTGTCTCCCCCTGCACTATCGATTCCGCACCACTTGTAATCAAGCCCATAATCTGTTACACTATGAAATGTGACATAAAGCAATATAAAAAGATGCAAAAACCAAAGCAAATCAGTAATGTTTCATGTTAAAACAAATAAAAGTACAAAGTATTGTCTTTATTTGCATTTGTAAAGTCCCTTTATGTAGGAACTGAAATAAGGAGACATTTAAACCTGTTTTTCATATGAAATCTGCATTTAGTAACTATTTTAACTCAGTAATAAGTTTTTGAAAGATTTAGAAGAAGAAAAGACAAAATATTACCTTGTTTCTGAGTCATCATAACTGTCATAGTAGCTCCAATAATCCATGGTATTAAAATAGGCGTTTTTCCTTAGTTAAAATCTGGCAATTTAACTACTGTACCTAATGTCTCTGATCTCCAGAGAACGTTCTTCTAGTGCTCTCTTTTATCTCTCACATGGTTTTCTCTCTTTGTTTAGTGCACAAGGCTAAACTCAAAACACGGCCCACATTAAAAAAAGGAAAAAAAATATGTAGCTAGGAAGTTAGTTTCTCTACTATGCAGATAGGAAATGATGTTCTGTGTGAGGGGAGAGGGGTGAAGCACAGAGGGATTTCAAACAAAAGGACAAATTATGCTAATCGGAGACATGAATGCTCGCACAATGCAAGGGACTGTACCCCCAGCCAAGGAAATAAACATATATTTGGAAAGAGTATGAATTTTGACACCCTGATGGACACTCAGAGAAACAGCTATGATACAATAATAAACACACATGGGAAAAAACTCCTTGATGTTTGTAAAAGATTAGGTCTGTAGATTGTAAATGGAAGGGTAACTGGAGACAGGCTGGGAAGTTTTACATTTAACTCATCAAGTGGTAAAAGTGTCATTGACTATGTGATAACTGACCTGGACATCAGAAAGATCAGTTCGCTGATCGTAAGACCCCAGTCCTACCTATCAGACCATAACCAAATTGTCATACACATCAATAGTTCAAAGAAAATCCCAACATGGAAAGCCAGGAAATATCTGTACAGAATGCCCCCTAATTACCTGTGGTCCCAACAAAGTAAGGAAATCTTTATGAACAGCTTGGAAACTGAGGAGATAATTAATCAAATTAATGCTTTCATTAATAGAAGCCACAGTTATACTCCATATGACACAAATAAAGCAGCAATTGATTTAACAACTATTCTCCATAGAGCAGCAAACAAATCCCTTAAACTGTCAGACAAAAGACACAGGAAAAATAACAATAAAAATGATTGGTTTGATAAAGAATGTGCAGCCTTAAGACTTGAGGTGAGAAAATTATCAAACCTTAAAGGGACAGTATACACTCATTTTCATATAACTGCATCTAATAGACACTACTATAAAGAATAAGATGCACAGATACTGATATAAAAATCCAGTATAAAACTGTTTAAAAACTTACTTAGAAGCTGTCAGTTTGGCTCTGTTGAAAAGGTAGCTGGAAAGCCCACTGCAAGTGGAAAATAATACACTCCCCCTTCTTTTGCATATGAAAAGACCCTTTACACAAACAGGACCAAGCTGGAGAAGGTAGCTGATGGTATTCACATAAAACTTTGGGGCTTGGTTAGGAGTCTGAAAATCAGAGCAATGTTATCTAAAAATAAGCAAAACTATACATTTATTTAAAAAAAAAACCTTTATGGGCTATATAATTAGATTATCTACAAAACATTTATGCAAAGAAAAAAATGAGTGTATAATGTCCCTTTAAACACAGAGAACCACTGCAAGAGGATCTGAGGTGCACATATAACCGTAAACTAAAATAGTACAAGACTATCATTAAACGCAAGAAAATAAACCACCTAAATAAAACACTCTTCCAAATTCAAGAATCAACAGATAATAATTCCTTTTGGAGCTTGTGGAAAAAAATCACCTCAAAAGCCACTGGGCATATTCCATTCCAAGATGGTGACATATGGACAGATTATTTTCAAACATTATACAAAGATCTAGAACCTAATAAGCTCAGTATGTCACAAAAAGAAACTCATGAAAAACTGTTAAATTTAGAAAATGTAATAAAGAACTATCAAACTCCTCTAGACTTCCCCTTCACACTACAGGAAGTTGCAGAAGGCATAAGGGCATTAAAACCAAGAAAAGCTTGTGGAACCTACCAAATACTAAATGAGATACTGATTCACAGCAGCCCACAGCTCCAAGAGGCTCTCACAAAACTGTTTAATATTGTCTTACAATCAGGGCACTTCCCAGAAACATGGACAGAAGGTCTGGTTACCCCAATCCACAAACATGGGGATCTAACTGACCCAAATAACTACAGGGGAGTCTGTGTAAACAGCAATGTGAGCAAACTCTTCTGCACAATCCTGAACCAGAGAATATTAAAATTTCTAATAGACAGAAGAACCCTGCACATGAGTCAGATAGGTTTCCTCCCTAAACAAAGAACCACAGACCACATATTCACATTACAAGCAATCACTAACAAGTATGTGAAAAGTTCACCATCAGGGAAGGTGTTTGCATGTTTTGTGGACTTCAAAAAAGCATTTGACTCAATCTGGCACCCTGGCCTATACATGAAACTGCTGCAAAGTGGAATTGGTGGGAAGACATATGACATAATAAAGACCATGTATTCATCCCTCAAATGTAAAGTAAAAATAAACAAACTACAAACAAAGAGCTTTGAACAAAAGAGAGGTGTCAGACAAGGATGCAGCCTCAGCCCCACATTATTCAACCTGTACATTAATGATCTGCCCACAGTACTGGAGAAATGCACAGCACCAGGCATATCCCTGAATGGGAAGGAAATCCATTGTCTCTTATATGCAGATGACCTGCTCATCCTGTCCCCCACAGCAGTGGGTTTGCAAGAAAAACTAGACATACTGCAGACATACTGTAAGTCATGGGCAATGGAAGTGAATATGGAAAAAACGAAAGTCATGATTTTCCAGAAAAAGCCCAAAAATCTCCAGCAAAAACTCAAATTCCTATTGTTCTCTAAAGAGGTATGGCACACATTAAATTATACCTATCTTGAGTGCATCAGGAAGCTTTAAACTGGCCATCAAAACACTGCAAGCCCTTAGAGCCTTCCATGCAATAAAGAAGCTGCTAGCCAGTCTAAACCCTCCTACAGAACTGTTACTTAAGGTATTTGAAAGCACCATTGTACCAATCCTGCTGTATGGCTGTGAGGTCTGGGGCCCAACACTGACCCAGAACTACAGAGAATGGGACAAAACTCTCACAGAAATTGCACATCTCCAATTCTGTAAATATGCACTGTGGGTACACAGAAGCACCCCTAACAATGGGTGCAGAGCAGAGCTGGGAAGATTCCCATTGTTTCTACCAATGCAAAAACGGGTGTACAAATTCTGGTGTCACCTCACAAATAGTGATACAAGTAGACTTTACCACCAAGCACTCTGTGACCCAGCATCAAAAGCATTTAGAGAATATACATCAGACCTGCAAAACCACATCAGCAAAAGCACAGCCCATGAGAGAGTGTCACCAAAAACCTTACAAACAGCTCTGAAGGAGAGGTACACTGGGCACTGGGAAGAACAGATAGGGCAACAGAACAAGCTGGAGTGTTACAGATTTCTACAAAGAGAGTACAAACTAGCTGAGTATCTCACATGTGTCACCAACCCAAAGCACAGACAGATACTGACTAAATACAGAATCTCTGACCACCAGCTGGAAATAGAGACTGGCAGATATCAGACAAAATGGAGACCCAGGGCAGCCAGACAATGTGCACAGTGTGACACTGGGGACATAGAGACTGAAGCGCACTTCCTCTTGTACTGTACAAGATACAAACTCTTAAGGGATAAATACTTCCCAAAAATAATGAAAGAAATAACAGACTTCCCACAGATGTCGGAACAAGAAAGACTGGGCCCGATCCTATATGCAGCGTCGCCCGCAAAACCCGGCAACGCCAAATTTTGCGCTGGTTTGGTATCCTATATACGACGTAACCTAGAAGTTACGCTCGTATATTTCTGCCTTCGGACGCAGTTTTTTGGCCCATAGACAGGTATACCAAACCAGCGCAGTTTGGTATCCAATATACAGCGTAAGGACTTACGTGGCGAAAATGGAGAAATCTTACTCCATTTTCACCTCGCCACAAAATGCAGGCGTAGTAAGCCTTACGCTGTGTATTGGAGCCCCATAATTCCCTAAACTACCTGCAAAATAAAACCTTACACCTAACGCATGCGCAATGTCTATCTACCTGTCAACCGCGATCCCCCGCCGCATCCCTAATAAAGTGTTTAATCCCTAAACCGCCGTTCCCGGATCCCGCCGCCACCTAAATTAAATGTCTAACCCCCTAATGTGAGCCACCTACACCGCCGCCACCTACATTAAAATTATTAACCCCTAAAGTAATCCCCCTACACCGCCGCCATCTATATTAAAATTATGAACCCCTAATGTGAGCCCCCTACACCGCCGCCACCTATTTTAACTATATTACCCTCTAATCTAATCCCCCTACACCGCCGCCACCTATATTAAAATGATTAACCCCTAATCTAATCCCCCTACACCGCCGCAACCTATATTAAATGTATTAACCCCTAATCTAATCCCCCTACACCGCCGCTACTTATAATAAATGTATTACCCCCTAAAATACTAAAATGTCCCTACCCTGAAAAGGGCTTTTTGCGTGGCATTGCCCCAAAGTAACCAGCTCTATTACCAGCCCTTAAAAGGGCCTTTTGCGGGGCATTGCCCCAAAGTAATCAGCTCTTTTACCAGCCCTTAAAAGGGCCTTTTCGCGGCATTGTCACAAAGTAATCAGCTCTTTTACCTGTAATCTAATCCCCCTACACCGCTGCCACTTATTTAAACTATATTAACCCCTAATGTGAGCCCCCTATATCGCCGCCACCTATATTATATGTACTACCCCCTAATCTGATCCCCTTTCACCGCCGCCACCTATATTAAAATGATTAACCCCTAATCTAATCCCCCTATACCGCCGCAACCTATATTAAATTTATTAACCCCTAAAATACTAAAATTTCCCTACCACTAAACCTAAGTATAACCCTACGAATAGCCCTGAAAAGGGCTTTTTGCGTGGCATTGCCCCAAAGTAACCAGCTCTATTACCAGCCCTTAAAAGGGCCTTTTGCGGGGCATTGCCCCAAAGTAATAAGCTCTTTTACCAGCCCTTAGAAGGGCCTTTTGCGGGGCATTGTCACAAAGTAATCAGCTCTTTTACCTGTAATCTAATCCCCCTACACCGCCGCCACCTATAATAAATGTATTACCCCCTAATCTAATCCCCCTACACCGCCGCCACCTATATTAAATATATTAACCCCTAATCTGACCCCCCTACACCGCCGCCACCTATATTAACTATATTAACCCTAATTATATTAGGGTTAATACAGTTAATATAGTTATTATATTATATATATTAACTATATTAACCCTATCTAACTCTAACACCCCTAACTTAATTATTATTAAAAAAAATCTAAATAATATTAATAATATTAACTAAATTTTTCCTATTTAAATCTAAATACTTACCTATAAAATAAACCCTAAGATAGCTACAATATAATTAATAATTACATTGTAGCTATTTTAGGGTTTATATTTATTTTACAGGTAACTTGGTATTTATTTTACATAGGTACAATAGCTATTAAATAGTTAATAGCTATTTAATAGCTACCTAGTTCAAATAATTACCAAATTACCTGTAAAATAAATCCTAACCTAAGTTACAAATACACCTACACTATCAATAAATTAATTAAATAAACTACAAATATCTAAACTAAAATACAATTAAATACACTAAACTAAATTACAAAAACAAACAAACACTAAATTACAAAAAATAAAAAAAAGATTACAAGAATTTTAAACTAATTACACCTAATCTAAGCTCCCTAATAAAATAACAAAGCCCCTCAAAATAAAAAAATTCCCTACCCTAATCTAAATTACAAAAAGTAATCAGCTCTATTACCAGCCCTTAAAAGGGCCTTTTGTGGGGCATTGCCCCAAAGTAATCAGCTCTTTTACCTGTAAAAAAAAAGAACACCCCCCCTCCCCCATTACAACCCACCACCCACATACCCCTACTCTAACCCACCCAATCCCCCCTTAAAAAAAAGTCTAACCCCCAAGTGCTCCTTACCTGTCCTGAAGACCGGCGGAGAATGTCCTGTTCCAGGCTGAGAAGTCTTCTTCCAGGCGGCGACCCCTTCTTCTTCCAGGATCCAGCCGGCGCGGAGCGGAGGAGTTGAAGACCGATGACCGCGGAGCGGAAGACCGTCCACCTGGAACTGAAGACCTGGAACTGAAGATCGACGACGCTGGAGCTGAAGACCGGAGCCGGAGCGTGGAGGATCCTCTTCATACGATCGCCGCCGTACACTGAATAGGAATTCAAGGTACGCGATTAAAAATGGCTGATTTGGAGGGGCGGAGCCTGGCCGTGCAGGGAAATGGCTGCCTAAATCCTGGCTCTTAAGCCCCACATCCAAACTAAGCAAAAATAGGGATAAAGGATGCCCAATATTTTACTATAAAACGGTCTTTATAAGTGGCTTGGAGGTGTACAACACACAGGGGACTCAAGAAACAGAGGAGCGGCGATAATCTGCATGCCGCGGCTCCTGCCGGCTTTGAACTGACAGTGTCGGGAGGCGAGTAACTGACATCGAGAAGCAAGAGGTTCGTCCCGGCCTCCACACGGACTTACAAATAAATAAAGAGCAAGCACCATTGACCAAAGGCCTGGGAGGTAACAACCGCGGCACTTACTTGGCGTGGAGGTGACTGCGATATAGACCCGGCAAATAGAAGCTGGCGGAGAGGAAAACAGGCCGCGTCTGTCACACCGCTAACATTGGTGAGCAATTGTACAAACAGTTGAGTGCACAAACAGTTGAGTGCCTGGAAAGTTTGAGGCTTACCGACCTAATAAAAGCAATTAAGGCAACATAGCGCTACTAGCTCGAGGCCCTCAAAACAGATAGTGCCGCCATAAACACTGACACACACAGGATCATTTGCCCTCAGGGACGGCAGTGTGAACAGGGTAATTGGGGATTCACTGAAAGGCAAAACTATCCAAAACTGTACAACAACACAATTTGGTGTTCCCTGATACAAAAGGTGCCATCATGAGCGCCGCAGTTTGAGGGGAAATAAGACACTCTCTAACTGCATCATAGGCAGAATAAAATGGAGATCAGGCCTTAACAGCGAGCAGTTCAGTTACCTGATAGCAGTACGAGTAAAGAAAGCAATTTAACACATCAGCACTACAAAGTTAAAGTAGAAATATTTCAGAGAGACACTGATCACCTTAAAAGCCCTGGAATACAGTCACCTGAGTACATCTGATATAAGCTATATACAGAACAGTAACTGCAGCAGCCCCTTACCATATACTTCAAGTGTGACTACAGTCTGGAACACTGGACATTAAGCAGTATGTCTACCAAAAAAGGTAATAGGCCCGACAAGGGAAATAAGAACAACAGTCTAACAAGCTATTTAAAAATGACACCAATCCCTGCTGAAAAGGAAGACATTGAAATATCAAGACCAGCACCCTCAGCACCTAGTGAGAGGCTCACAACAGACATACTGCCACAAGAACCTCTTACAAGGGAGGATTTGAATACTATTTCAACGAAAGCAGACATTAATATAGTACTAACAGAAATGAGATCATTGTTTGGGGATTTGAAAAAAGATCTGAACAGCGTTAGCCAGAGAGTGCACACTCTCCAAACCAAACATGAGACACTGCAGAAACAGGTGGAGGTAAATTCACAACACATACAAAGCCATGAAGGGGATATACAATTCCTGTTGTCCAAGATTGAGGATCTGGACAACAGAGGAAGGCACAATAACATGAGGATCAGAGGAGTGCCTGAAACAGTAAGCAATAACGCCATAGAAGGATACCTTCAGGATTTATTTAGGACTATAAAGGGAACGCCAAGTGCCCCAGAAGTAATCATGGAAAGAGCACATAGGGCGCTCCGCCCAAAACCTTCTCCTAAGGCGCCACCACGAGACATTATTGTCAAATTCATGAACTATAAAGACAAGGAACTTATCTCGCAAAAGGCGAGGGCCATGAGGACTGTGACCCATGCGGGTATCCAAATCCAAATCTTTTCGGACCTGAGCCAAATAATGCTCCAGAAACGGAGGGATCTAAAGTTCATCACCAGTGTCCTCCAAAGACATGGCATCCCATACAAATGGGGATTCCCGGTGAGCATTATTGCCACCAGGAATGGAAAACAAGCTACATACAGAACATCATCTGACCTACCAGCCTTTTGCGAGGTCTTGGATCTGGACATTCCACCACCAGAACAGGAACCTGCACCACAAGATGAATGAGACCCAGGAGAATGTAACTATGCATATAAAGTGATGTAGAGTACAATGAAACTTTAATTGTCTGTACACTTGTATTCGAGTTGCTATATGTCAGAGTGCTTAAGGGTCTCCATAGCTTAAATATAGTTGTGTTTATTGACTCTTTATTAACATGTGTATAGCTAGTAGGTTAATAATATACAGAAACAGAATTTTAATGTAACAAACTACATAGTAGCAAGCAACGAGCTGCCTAATCCTTACACATAGTTATGAGATCTTAACAGTCCCAGGTAAACTCACATTAGAACCAGCACAGAGAGGTAGTGATGACCGCAACTTAAATGTACAGAAATAGCCCTTTAAATAGGCCTGAAACACTACAGAATTATAAAATGTGAAAAATAGCTCACATGGTAGACAGGTGAGCTGGAGATTCACGTGGAGTAAAGACACACAGAAAACTATACTTATGATCCCCATTGATAGGCTTGGTATACTGATACAGTTAGACCTAGCTAGCAAGAATTTAGGAGGGAAAATACTGTATAATGTTTAATTTTATGAACATGGACCCTATACTTCAAAGGTTTAAGGTGTGATGGGACTAATACTTACTTTTAAATGACAGTTAATGTCGATGTTGAGTTATGAAGTTATTGTCGTTTGTGTACTGTTGAATTACTATAATATGTTGAATTTAAATTTATTCTTGTATGTGGATATTACTGTGACAACAATAGAACAGCAATTCTGAATTGTCTATCTGAGCCCAGATGAAACTGGGCATCTTTGACCCTAATTATACTAGATTTTTCTTTACTAAGTAGTTTGGATGTGGGGATACTGACCCCACATATTATTACCTGACACTTTACTTTGCCCTTAGCTGACCTGTCAGGTAAACTTACCCGTCAGGGTATTTCTAGTCTTTTTTCATCCCTTATTTATTACATACCAGAGGACACACAATTTTCTGAACTAAACTATAGATAAGTACTCCACGAGGTGTATTTAATCTTTCTATTGACTTTAGGTCCTTGTACTCCTTTTAATCTAAACTTCTTCTTCACTCTTTCTTTCTTATCTTCTATTTCCTTCCTCAATTTTTTTTTTCCTTCCCCCCAACTCGCCCTCCCTAACCCTCACCACCAACATGCCTCCTCACATGACACATAACCTGTCAATTCTGACGCTTA
Organism: Bombina bombina; assembly: GCF_027579735.1. Taxonomy (NCBI): domain Eukaryota; kingdom Metazoa; phylum Chordata; class Amphibia; order Anura; family Bombinatoridae; genus Bombina; species Bombina bombina. The sequence continues at coordinate 142,550,840 of NC_069506.1, forward strand.
ACACAAAGGGACTGAACATCCCAGAAAAAAGATCACATCTAATGAGAGATGCTCAAAGACTGAAATGTGATATACTATTCTTGCAGGAAACCCACTTTAAGCGAGGTAGAGAGCCGAGATGGCATTGCCCTAAATTCCCCACTACCTTTTTTGCCTCAGGTAACCAAAAAAAGAATGGAGTAGGGATAATGATTAAACACTCTTCCCCATGGGTTACTATTCACGAAGAGAGGGATCCGGAGGGCAGATTTTTAATTCTAATAGGCAGGCTATACAACAGAATGGTAACCTTGGTCAACGTGTACTCGCCAAACCTACATCAAAACAAATTTCTGAAGGCCCTTACCAATAAAATTTTGGAGATAAGTAAAGGAGCTCTAATAATAGCAGGAGACCTCAACATACCATTAGACCCCCAGTTAGACACGTCACGGACTACAATTTCTATCCCTAAGAGAGTGATTAAACAGTGTAGCAACTGGTTAGAAGGTCTGGCAGTACACAATGTGTGGCGAGTTTTACATCCCATGAAACAAGACTTCACTTTTTTTTCCCACCCCCATGACCTCTTTACAAGAATAGATTACATATTTACAGACCAAACCACGCTGGCACTAGTCACAGACGTACAGATACTCCCAATGACATGGTCAGACCACGCACCGGTAATTTGCAAATTAAACTGGCCCACGATACCTACACAGCCATACATATGGAGATTTGACGATTTTATGCTCAGTAACCAGGTCATTAAATCACAAATAGACAACACACTGAGAGAATACTTCCAGCGCAACTCAACACCAGATCTGCAGACTAGCACTATTTGGGAAGCGCATAAGTGCGTTCTCAGAGGAGAGCTCATGAAACAAAAATCTCAACTGGCCAAACAAGCCAGAATAAAATATAGCTTTCTTTTGACTAAAATACAAGACTTGGAAAAGCACCATAAAAAAATCCCCAGCTAATAGCTCCCTTAAAACAGAACTACTTCAAGCTATGGAAGAGTTGCAAAACTTACATTCTATAGAACACCAAAAGGCTGCTTTAAAACTTCAACAGAGATTTTATGAATTCGGGGATAAACCTGGCAAACTTTTAGCAAGAGTGCTGAAGAGAGGGCAGCTAAAAACACACATACACACCATCCTAGATAGAAAAGGGAAACCCTGCACAAACAGCCCTGCAATAGCGGATGTCCTAAAAACATATTACAACCAATTATATAATATACAAAATAAGGGAGAGACCCAGGAGGGCGGGAACAGCAAAGTCGACACACTAGAAATTGACACTTATCTTAACTCGGTCAAGCTACCCTCCCTCACAAGTGAGGAAGCAGGAGACTTGGAGGCACCTATTACCACTGAAGAAGTGGCTAGAACCATAGACGACTTGCCAGCAGGCAAGAGCCCAGGTCCTGACGGGTTTAGTGCTAAGTATTATAAATTGTACAAACACATCCTTGCACCACAACTGACGACCCTGTTCAACGAGATAGGACTGACACAAGAATTCCCACCAACTATGTTATTAGCCCACATCACCACAATCCCAAAACCAGGGAAGCCAGCGAACCGCCCTGAAAACTTTAGACCTATTTCGCTGCTGAACGTGGACTTAAAAATATTTGCTAAAGTTCTTTCCTCTAGGTTGAACAGATTTTTACCAAAACTGGTGTCACCGGATCAAGTCGGCTTTGTCCCGGGCCGAGAGGCTAGGGACAACACCATAAAAGCATGTCTTCTAGTGAATTACACCCAAAACAAAAACATACCATCAATCTTGGTGTCAACAGACAGCCTTCGACAGGGTGAGCTGGCCTTTTCTTAAGTCCACCCTGTCGAAGATGAATTTTGGGCCCCATTTCATGAGCAAAGTTATCTCACTTTACACAGTACCCACGGCACAAATTAAAATAAATAATGTATTGTCTGAACCCTTCCATATTAGCAACGGCACCCGACAGGGTTGCCCATTGTCCCCTCTACTTTTCGCCTTGACAATTGAGGTATTGGCGCAGAAAATTAGGGAAAATCAGAAAATATCAGGGATAAAGATAGGTCAAAAGGACCATAAATTATCACTATATGCCGACGATGTTTTATTATCATTGTCCAATCCAATTATGTCCCTCCCAGAAACCCTACGGGAATTTGTGGAATACGGTAAGGTGTCCAACTTTCAGTTAAACCAAAGCAAATCAGAAATCTTAAACATAAATCTAACACAGATAGAGTTGCGCCATCTTACAGACAAATGCCCATTAAGGTTACAAACCAGAACACTTAAATATCTGGGAATTAATATCACAGCATTACCAGAATCACTATTCGAGGCCAACTACACTCATCTGCTACACTTAATCACATGTGACCTGTCCTCTTGGAAAAGTAAAAAAATATCCTGGTTAGGGCGCATCGGCGTAATCAAAATGAATGTGCTTCCGCAAATTCTGTACTATCTGCAGACGCTCCCAATCCCCCTCCAAAAGAATTACTTGCAGAAGTTACAGAACATACTAGAGGTCTATATATGGGGTGGAGGTAGACCACGGGTAGCAAGAAATACATTATATCAGGCAAAAGAAAGGGGTGGGTTGGGAATTCCCAACCTACTACAATATAGAAGAGCAATAGCCCTACAACACCAAATTGAATGGAGCATTAATCAAGAGCAGAAAACATGGGTACAGATCGGAAGGGAGATATTAGGTGTTGACAATGTGGGCTCCCTGGGGTGGATCTCTCCCAAGGCTAGACCTGGGGCAATTCAATCCTACACTTTTACAAAAGAGTTCGTTGCACAATGGGATAAGATCCTGCTGGAATTCCCCCACGTTTCCACAAATCCCTCCCCACTGTCCACATACACACAAAACCCGGACTTTCCCTTCACGACCACACAGCGGTCCCGATCAAACAGAATGCAACTAGACATGACAGTATTTCACAGACTATTCGCAAACAACAAGCTTAAGGGCTGGGAGGAACTAGCAGACTCAGGCCTAGACATCTCCTGGTATTTTTTTATGCAACTCCGTCATTTCATGGGGACATATAAACAAGCAAAACTCCTAACTAGGCAATTGACAATACTAGAGAAACTCAGCTTACTGCCTGAAAACCCGGGACATTTGATCACCATAATGTACCGAACGCTAATGTCACACGAGAGGACACCCCTACCGACCTTTGCAGCTCAGTGGGGCAAGGAGCTGCGCTCGTGCCCCACGGACAGTGAATGGAAAAACATTTTCATTAATCACACAAAGGCCTCTGTGTCTGCTAAAACAATTGAATCCAATTACAAGTACCTGTCGCGGTGGTACCTCACCCCCGCCAGACTACAAAAGATCTATAGACAAACTGATGGAAAATGCTGGAGAGGTTGTGGGGAACAGGGGACTCTTTCACACATATGGTGGAGCTGCCCACTGGTTGAGGCTTTCTGGAGGAATATTCTAGATAAGATAGATAATAACTTACAGATCAAACTAAACAGGAGCCCCAATATATTATTATTTCATAACCTCCCCAGGATTACTGAAAAACCCAAGAGGCAACTCTTGTATATACTGCTCAATAGTGCTAAAGCTCTAATCCCTAAAAATTGGAAAACAACAAACGTCCCCTCTATTTCTGACTGGTCGACCTGGGTAAACAGGAACCTACAGCTGTAACGTTATAGGTACTGGAGAGAGGATAGAATAGAAATACATGAATACATGCTGGAGCTATGGAACTCCATGAACACTTAAACGCATAGGCATAACGTGCATGGTCTATTACTGAAACCTGCCCCATACCACCTACCCTCTCCTTGCTCCCCCTCATCCCCCTACCACTCCCCCTCCCCTTAGGGGTTGTTTTTTTTTTTTTTCTCTCTTCAACTTCTCTTCTTTCTCTCTTCCTTCTCTAATGATTCTAATCAATCAATTACTCATATCCCTGGGTGTGCACTATAACACCAGTAACTTGAAGAAAACTAATTCCTGTTGTTATTGACAATGTTTTGTAAAAGACTTGGAAATTATATTGGCAAAAATACAATAATATGTTAATTTTTGCTGCTGTACGAACAGTAGCGGGCTCACATTGTAACAAGAGCCAAGTCTGTTATATTTATATTTTTTGCGTTAATAAAGATTTATATTAAAAAAATAAATAAAAAAAAAATGGCTGATTTGAGCCTTCAAATTCAAATCAGCCAATCGGATGCAAGCTACTTTAATTCTATTGGCTGATTTGAATAGCCAATAGAATAAGAGCTACTGTAATTCTATTGGCAATTCAAACCAGTAAATAGAATTAAAGTAGCTCACATCCGATTGGCTGATTTGAATTTGAAGGCTCAAATCAGCCAATAGGAATTCAAGGGACACCATTTTTAATCGCGTACCTTGAATTCCTATTCAGTGTACGGCGGCGATCGTATGAAGAGGATCCTCCACGCTCCGGCTCCGGTCTTCAATTCCAGCGTCGCCGATCTTCAGTTCCAGCATCGCCGGTCTTCAGTTCCAGATGGACGGTCTTCAGCTCTGCGGTCATCGGTCTTCAACTCCTCTGCTCCGTGCCGGCTGGATCCTGGAAGAAGAGGTCGCCGCCTGGAAGAAGACTTCTCCGCCTGGAACAGGACCTTCTCTGCTGGTCTTCAGGACAGGTAAGGAGCACTTGGGGGCTAGACTTAGGTTTTTTAAGGGGGGATTGGGTGGGTTAGAGTAGGGGTATGTGGGTGGTGGGTTGTAATGGGGGGGGTTGTTTTTATTTTACAGGTAAACTTTGGGGCAATGCCCCACAAAAGGCCCTTTTAAGGGCTGGTAATAGAGCTGATTACTTTTTGTAATTTAGATTAGGGTAGGGAATTTTTTTATTTTGAGGGGCTTTGTTATTTTATTAGGGAATTTAGATTAGGTGTAATTAGTTTAAAATTCTTGTAATCTTTTTTTTATTTTTTGTAATTTAGTGTTTGTTTGTTTTTGTAATTTAGTTTAGTGTATTTAATTGTATTTTAGTTTAGATATTTGTAGTTTTAATTAATTTATTGATAGTGTAGGTGTATTTGTAACTTAGGTTAGGATTTATTTTACAGGTAATTTGGTAATTATTTTAACTAGGTAGCTATTAAATAGCCCTTTTAAGGGCTGGTAATAGAGCTGGTTACTTTGGAGCAATGCCACGCAAAAAGCCCTTTTCAGGGCTATTTGTAGGGTTAGACTTAGGTTTCGTGGTAGGGAAATTTTAGTATTTTAGGGGTTAATAAATTTAATATAGGTGGCGGCGGTATAGGGGAATTAGATTAGGGGTTGATAATTTTAATATAGGTGGCGGCGGTGTAAGGGGGTCAGATTAGGGGGTAGTACATATAATATAGGTGGCGGCAGTGTAGGGGGCTCACATTAGGGGTTAATATAGTTTAAATAGGTGGCGGGGGTGTAGGGGGATCATATTAGGGGGTAATATAGTTTAAATGGGTGGCAGCGGTGTAGGGGGATCATATTAGGGGTTAATATAGTTTAAATAGGTGGTGGCGGTGTAGGGGGATCATATTAGGGGTTAATTTAGTTTAAATAGGTGGCGGCGGTGTAGGGGGATCATATTAGGGGGTAATATAGTTTAAATAGGTGGCGGTGGTGTAGGGGGATCATATTAGGGGTTATTATAGTTTAAATAGGTGGCGGCGGTGTAAGGGGATCATAATAGGGGTTAATATAGTTTAAATAGGTGGTGGCGGTGTAGGGGGATCATATTAGGGGTTAATATAGTTTAAATAGGTGGCGGGGGTGTAGGGGGATCATATTAGGGGGTAATATAGTTTAAATAGGTGGTGGCGGTGTAGGGGGATCACATTAGGGGTTAATATAGTTTAAATAGGTGGCGGCGGTGTAGGGGGATCATATTAGGGGGTAATATAGTTTAAATGGGTGGCAGCGGTGTAGGGGGATCATATTAGGGGTTAATATAGTTTAAATAGGTGGTGGCGGTGTAGGGGGATCATATTAGGGGTTAATATAGTTTAAATCGGTGGCGGCGGTGTAGGGGGCTCACATTAGGGGTTAATATAGTTTAAATAGGTGGCAGCGGTGTAGGGGGATCATATTAGGGGGTAATATAGTTTAAATAGGTGGCGGTGGTGTAGGGGGATCATATTAGGGGTTATTATAGTTTAAATAGGTGGCGGCGGTGTAAGGGGATCATATTAGGGGTTAATATAGTTTAAATAGGTGGTGGCGGTGTAGGGGGATCATATTAGGGGTTAATATAGTTTAAATAGGTGGCGGGGGTGTAGGGGGATCATATTAGGGGGTAATATAGTTAATGTAGGTGGCGGCGGGGTCGGGGGCTCACATTAGGGGGTAAAACATTTAATGTAGCTGGCGGCGGTGTAGGGGGGTCAGATTAGGGGGTAAGACATATGTAGCTGGCGGCGGGGTCCGGGAGCGGCGGTTTAGGGGTTAATATATTTATTATTAGGAGTGAGAGGGGGGATTGCGGGTAGAGGGGTATACGTGTCGGGCTATGTTTGGAAGGCGTGTTAGACAGTAACGGGTGATTTTATAACTTAGTCAGTTTTTTTATGCGGTGGCAGTTTCTAAAGTGCCATAAGTCACTGGCGACTCCAGAAATTTGTACTTACGCAGATTTCTGGACATCGCTAGTTTGCCAGACTTACGGCACTTTAGCATCTGACCATATATAAGATAGCTCGAGTTGCGAGCTGAAACTACGGGTGGCGCAGGTTTCCACGCTTGTGCCGAAATCTGCGCCGTATATTGGATCGCGCCCACTATGTGTACTCTTAGGAGAAAACAACAAAGCTACAAGGATAGTAGCAAGATATGTAGCAGACTGTCACATGACCAGAGCCCCCAATCAGATTATATGAACTATCATATTTACCCACTATACTCCTACTTTATAAATTGTTATTGATCTGTTTTATTGTAACATATTACTTTGGCAACACATGTAATAATGTCATGCTAATAAAGTATTCTTGACTTGACTTAATTTGTTAGGACATGTTAGTCTTCACATGAATATTTTTTTTACTTTGTTTTTTTAAAGGGACATTAAAGGACCAGTCAACACAGCACAAAACACAAAACCAAAACCAAAATAAATATACAGCCACATAGATGATTAAGTCTATAATGTATATGAGCATTCAAAATAAAAACTTAGATAGTAAAATTATTATAAAACTTACTTTTCTCCTGTCTGTTTTACCAATTGTTCTGAGGCTTGTCCACCTCCTACGCCTAGAGGAGGATGGGCTCACTGTGAGTGACAAGTTTTGTCTTCCAATCCAAGATTAGCCTATTTGCATTTTTTTTACCCATTGTGTGTGCATGTGAGCGTGCACCAGCCCCCTCGCACGTGCACGTGAACATCACCCCCCCCCCCCCTCAGGTGTGCACTATTGTCTTTATATTTTACAAGCAGGCACAGCATGAAAGGGAGCAGCTCAGCTGAAAAGCTTTTAGAGCAGGAGTGTCCTTTGAAAGTGTCCTTTGTTGAAGAGCAGTAATGCCCTACTACTAAATTCCAATCTTCGTCAGCGACCAAACAGCAGCTCTCTCCCAGTGCCTTACTGCTCTTCAACAAAGGAACCAAATAGAATAAGGCAGAATTGACAATACTTGAAAGTGTCCTTTGTTGAAGAGCAGTAATGTCCTACTACTAAAATCCAATCTTCGTCAGCGACCAAACAGCAGCTCTCTCCCAGTGCCTTACTGCTCTTAAACAAAGGAACCAAATAGAATAAGGCAAAATTGACAATACTTGAAAATGTCCTTTGTTGAAGAGCAGTAATGCCCTACTACTAAATACCAATCTTCAAAATTGTATCCCCCCTTTCTTTGCAGATATACAGTAAACTCTCAGTTAACCAGAACTCAAACAACCAGAAAAAAAAAAAATCAAAGATACTGTACATTAAAATGAACACTAACTTTTCTCTGCAGCTCTCTTTCTCGTGGGCTCTTATAGTGGGCTCTCAACGGTGAAAGCAAGCCCTTTTCAGGCCACCAGACCCTACATAACTGGTCTTGAAAGTTGTGAGCACAAAGCAGTCTGAGAATTCGACATTGCGCTGCCACTAGGTGCCCGGGACTGAACGGAGGCAGCATTAATATTATTTAATAATTTGCTTTTATTTACTGTATTTAAATATTAATATCAAGTCAATACAGTGTTTATAGTATAGTATGGGTTGTAGAACCTAGTTAGGCAGCCTATTTTTAATAGTAAATCTCAAGCAACAAGAAACAACACTTATCCGGGAATCTACCAATCCCCATGGGTGCCGGTTCACTGGGAGTTTACTGTACACTGTAAAAACATTTTGCAATGTACTTTTATTATGCATCTTGTCTGCTTTTCTTGTACAGTCATAGGGCATGCCATTTTAAACAACTTTCCAATTTACTTGTTCCACCAATTTTGCTTTGTTCTCTTGGTATTCTTAGTTGAAAGCTAAACCTAGAAGGTTCATATGATAATTTCTAAGACCTTGAAGGCCGCCTCTTATCACAATGCTTTTTCATTTGCTTTTCACAACAGGGCAGAGCTAGTTCATGAAAACCATATAGATAACATTGTGATCACGCCCGTGGATTGTGGCAGACACTGCATTAATTGGCTAAAATGAAAGTCAATAGATAATAAATAAAATGTCATGTTATTAGGGGACTGCTTAGATACAAGTTAATCACAGAGGTAAATAGTATATTAATATAACTGTGTTGGTTATGCAAAACTGGGGAATGGGTAATAAAGGGATTATCTATCTTTTAAAACATAAAAAATTCTGGTGTTGACTGTCCTAAAAATTGTGGGTTTTCCACTACACCATGAGATTGTGGTGTGTGTTCAGTAAGCTGAATCAGAAGCCTGTTTTTATAAAATTTCACACAGTGAGGCATATGTATCAATGTGCGAGCGGACATGATGCGAAGTAGCGTATCATGTCCACTGCACATCGCTACACATTGATAAATGCCGACAGCATACGCTGTCGGCATTTATCATTACACCAGCAGTTCTTGTGAACTGCTGGTGCAATACCGCATCCTTCAGATTTGCAGCCAATCAGCCTCAGAGCAGGCGGACAAGTTATGGAGCAGCGGTCTTTTAGGGGCATCAAGATCCATACGGAACTTGATAAATATGCCCCAGTGACTGTTTGTGTGGTCGCTCATTTACTGCCCCTAATTAGCCTCAGTTGAACAGATACAGCACTTTCAAAAAGTCAGGGATAGGCAAGGTGTCTGTGACTAGTCCTTGCAGTGTCTGCCATAACCTTAGTATATCTTTTCTTTCTGATTAAATAATAGGAAGAAAAAAAAATATGTAGTGTGAATAAAGTTAGTGGCTTGTCAAGAGACTACTAGCGATATTGGGTGATAAGTTATGGAATAAATAAAGCCTGAGTGAAATACTGGATGTGTATCTGCATCTGTATAATAACACCCAGCTCTATACAAAGACACAGTAGTGACACTGGCACATGCGTATAGCCAGACAAGGGCTGGTTATTGGGTCAGTGGTATCTGCATCAGTATAATAACACCCAGCACTATATAATGACACAGTAGTGGCACTGGCACATGGGTATAGCCAGACAAGGGCTGGTTATAGGGTCAGTGGTATCTGCATCAGTATAATAACACCCAGCACTATATAATGACACAGTAGTGGTACTGGCACATGGGTATAGCCAGACAAGGGCTGGTTATAGGGTCAGTGGTATCTGCATCAGTATAATAACACCCCACACTATATAATGACACAGTAGTGACACTGGCACATGGATATAGCCAGAGGAGGGCTTGTTATAGGGTCAGTGGTATCTGCATCAGTATAAAAACACCCAGCACTATATAATGACACAGTAGTGACACTGGCACATGGGTATAGCCAGAGGAGGGCTGGTTATAGGATCAGTGGTATCTGCATCAGTATAATAACACCCAGCTCTATACAAAGACACAGTAGTGACACTGGCACATGGGTATAGCCAGAGGAGGGCTAGTTATAGAATCAGTGGTATCTGCATCAGTATAATAACACCCAGCGCTATATAATGACACAGTAGTGACACTGGCACATGGATAGTTTCACACTTTATGTCTAACACGGTGTTGGGTTAGTGCACATGAAAACTTAGTTATCTTAAAGTGCGTTATGGAAATATTACATATAAAATATTAAAAATATTAATAATAATGATTAGAAATTTTTATAAATACTGGAAAAAATATATATATATATTATTATATTTTTTACAGTATCTATAATAATTAAGAATAATTATTATTAATATTTGTTAATATTTTATATGTAATATTTCCATAGCACACCTTAAGATAACTACATTTTTATCTGTGCTAACATGACACCGCATTCAGGGCCGGCCCTAGCCATTGCGGGGCCCAAGGCAGGATGACAAAGCGGGGCCCCCCTTTCACCCCGCATCTAACCCCGCCCAATCTCTGCCCCAACCCCACCCAATCTCCACCCCCAACCCCGCCCAATCTCCACCCCAACCCCGCCCACAGCTTTTAAAATGAAAAAAATAAAAATAATTTAAGGTAATGCACAACATTTTATATAGATATATATAAAAAAAACATAAATCCACAAATGTGTATCACTATAACATTGTATATATTGCAATATACCATTTGTACTATTGGAACAGCTGTTTATGTATATAATGAAGAATTATGCTGACAATTAGGAACAGTTGAGTTGAACTGGGCCTTATTTTTATGTGTTTTCTTATCATAACAAGAACATTATAGAGACACCAGGGCCGGCCCTAGCAAGTGCAGGTCCCTAAATGGGGCAATGCACTGTACCACACACACACAGACAGCCCACACCCACACACACACAGACAGCCCACACACACACACACAGACATCCCCCACACACACACAGACAGCCCACACACACACACACAGACATCCCCCACACACACAGACAGCCCACACACACACAGACAGCCCACACACACACACACCCCACATACACACACAGACAGCCCACACACACACACCCCACACACACACAGCCCACACACACACAGCCCACACACACACACAGATAGCCCATACACACAGATAGCCCATACACACAGATAGCCCACACACACAGATAGCCCACACACACAGATAGCCCACACACACAGATAGCCCACACACACACAGACAGACAGCCCACACACACACACACAGACAGCCCACACACACACACAGACAGCCCACACACACACACAGACAGCCCCCCCACACACACACAGACAGCCCCCCACACACACACACAGACAGCCCCCCCACACACACACAGACAGGCTGACAGCCCCCACACACACACAGACAGCCCCCCCCCACACACACAGACAGCCCCCCCCCCCCACACACACAGACAGCCCCCACACACAGACAGCCCCCCCACACACACACACAGACAGCCCCCACACACACACACAGACAGCCCCCCCCACACACTCACAGACAGCCCCCACACACACACACAGACAGCCCCCACACACACACACAGACAGCCCCCCCACACACACACAGACAGCCCCCACACACACACACACAAACAGCCCCCCCCCACACACACAGACAGCCCCCCCACACACACACAGACAGCCCCCCCACACACACACACAGACAGCCCACACACACACAGACAGCCCCCCCCACACACACAGACAGCCCCCCCTCTCACACACACACAGACAGCCCCCCCACACACACAGCACCCACACACACACACCCCAGACACACACACACACACCCCCACACACACCCCCCCCCCCACACACACACACACCCCACACAGACAGCCCACACACACACACAGACACACACACAGACAGCCCACACACACAGACAGCCCACACACACACAGACAGCCCACACACACAGACAGATAGCCCCCACACACACACAGATAGCCCACACACACACAGATAGCCCCCCCACACACACACACAGATAGCCCACACACACACAGATAGCCCACACACACACACAGATAGCCCACAAACACACACAGATAGCCCACACACACACACACACACACACAAATAGCCCCCCACACACACACAGATAGCCCACACACACACACACACACACACACACACACACACACACACACACAGATAACCCCCCCACACACACACACAGATAGCCCACACACACACACACACACACACAGATAGCCCACACACACACACACAGATATCCCACACACACACACACACACACACACACAGATAGCCCACACACACACACAGATAGCGCCCACACACACACACAGATAGCCCCCCCACACATACACAGATAGCCCCCCCACACACACAGATAGCCCACACACACACAGATAGCCCACACACACACACACACACACACAGATAGCCCACACACAGATAGCCCACACACACACACACACACACAGACAGATAGCCCCCACACACACAAACACACACAGAGACAGATAGCCCACACACACACACAGATAGCCCCCCCACACACACACAGATAGCCCCCCCACACACACACACACAGATAGCCCACACACACACACAGATAGCCCACACACACACACACAGATAGCCCACACACACACACAGATAGCCCACACACACACACAGATAGCCCACACACACACACACACACAGATAGCCCCCCCACACACACAGATAGCCCCCCCACACACACAGATAGCCCACACACACACAGATAGCCCCCCCACACACACACACACAGATAGCCCACACACACACACACACACACACACACAGATAGCCCCCCCACACACACACACAGATAGCCCACACACACACATATAGCCCACACACACACAGATAGCCCCCACACACACAGGTAGCCCCCCCCCCCCACACACACACACACAGATAGCCCCCACACACACACAGATAGCCCACACACACACAGATAGCCCACACACACAGATAGCCCCCCCCCCCCCACACACACACACACACAGATAGCCCACACACACACACAGATAGCCCACACACACAGATAGCCCACACACACACAGCCCACACACACACTTTCACTCTGTCTGACATACACACAATGCATTTTAGTGGCGGACAGATTTTAGTCAAGGTCTAATTGAGATTGATAAGTAACCTTAGTCTTTGTGCTCCTCTTAGCTTGTCTCCCCAAATTACCTTATACAAATTTACTTGAAGATGATATTGCCAAGATGACATCACAGAGTGCATACTTGTATTATATGTATATATATATACATACAAGTGAAAATAGTCCATACTAAGGCCATACTAAGGTAGTTCAAAATGTAATTTATAGGCTGAAGCTTTTGGTGAATAATGACGGACTGCTCTTAGTGCTATGCACGCAGTATCGCTATATCATGCTCTATTATATGTTATACTTTTACTGCGTGCATAGCACTAAGAGCAGTCCGTCATTATTCACCAAAAGCTTCAGCCTATAAATTACATTTTGAACTACCTTAGTATGGACTATTTTCACTTGGCGAAAACTACCACACAAAGATCAAAGTAAATAAAGGATAGATTTGTGACATCAAAGGTGACTTTTTCCATACACAAAGTTTCAAGTTGGAGTACTGAAACATTTTAACTTTTTTTCTTCTCGGCTTGTTTTGAACTCACAAATACTGCCATATAGATCACAGCTGTGAAAATATTCGAAACATTAGACCATTGCCAAATATATTTAGACAATATTGGCTGGGTATAATCCACACATCCACAGTATTTTAATAATATTTATATTGTGACAATTATTAGAGTTCTTTTTTCCGGGAGACGTCCCACAGTCATATCAGATAATGAGTGGTATTTATATAATGTGTTTATCAAATGTTCTTTTTAAAAAAATTTTTTTTTTTTTTAAATAAATAGTGTTAAATTGTATATTCATCTTTTTGATAGTCTTTTAGCTTATATCAGAAATTTTTAAATATAGGTTACTAGTATAATTTGGAACACACGGGCACCAACTACTCATTAAATTCATTACTCCACATATATCGTGTATCGGAGCCTAGTAATTTGGCACCCAAACACATAATTTCTGACCCTATATAATCTGATATGCTTACCCAAGTAACTAGTCTTGATAAAGGCCAGGAGATTAAGGCCGAAACGCGTCGACAGATTTGAGTAAGCATATAACCTATATATGAACTTAACAGTTGATATATTCTACATCATTGTTTTTTCTTTTTCCACAGGTTCTTGATTTTGATTTTGATTTTTTTGTTTTTTGTATTATTTTTTATTATTTTTTAGCATAAACTTTTTCATATTAGGAGCACATTATCATCACTAAAGAGTTTGTTGGATAAACTTTTTTCACTTGTCTTTATTCCTTCCAATTTTTCACAATTTTCACGTATTAGTGCTACACATTTTTTGTACCACCATTTTCTACTTTTTTCATTTTTTTTTTCATCTCAACCATCATAATTCACGTTATTTTGGACACTTTTATCATTTGATCACTATTTGATCACTAACTTGGATGGACACGAATTGACTTTTATGACTTTGTTATTTCACTAGGACACTCTTCACAGGCTACTATATCTGCATCTATCAGATATACGGATAATTTTTTCTCCAATGTTGCAACTTTATTCTTTGTTTTTATTATATGCAGTATTGTTTTTAACATGGATCCATGCTATTAATTGTATTTGACAATTTGTATTTTATGTGATGTCTATGCTTTTTTATGTCATTTTATATTAAACTTGTACAATTTTATATTCATACAAGAGCTCTTCTATCCCCCTTTTTGTCCTTATCTACCTCAGCCTTTCTTGGCGCTCCCCTCTATTACACGTTTTTGACCTGGTATTTATTTAGGGGTTCACTAGGGAACCTCCAGAGGAGAGCTAGAGGTACATTCCTTATTGTTTTGCGCAGGGTACACCCTACATTTCCTAAATAGTGTTAAATTGTATATTCATCTTTTTGATAGTCTTTTAGCTTATATCAGAAATTTTTAAATATAGGTTACTAGTATAATTTGGAACACACAGGCACCAACTACTCATTAAATTCATTACTACACATATATCGTGTATCACTGCACACGCACTTAGCACTTTGTAAACAAAAATTCTTTCTAACTATATCATTATTCTCAATATATTTGAGAGATTAATTTTTATTTTTCAACATATGCAATAACAAGACCTAATGATTCTATAATTTAGGGTGAATTTAGGCACATTGTCTCTAAAATTACAAACAGAAATCCGTGGATTTCACATATTAATCTCACAGTTATTGCACAATATTCTGCATCCTATAGGCGTTCAGCCAATCACAGATACATGTTTTAATCTCACATATTCCCAATTAATAATTGAAATATCACTTTTTTATACTCCTAATCACGATCCCTTTAGCTGGCAACAGCACCCTTACTTATCTTCTATTTTCACACACACACTACACACCAAAGGGATACAGACCCTACACACGACACACCAGAGACATACAGAACCTGCACACACACACACTACACACCAGAGATACAGACCCTGCACACACACACACTACACACCAGAGCGATACAGACCCTGCACACGCACACACACACACTACACACCAGAGAGATACAGACCCTGCAAACACACACACCCTTACACACCAGAGAGATACAGACCCTGCACACACACTACACACCAGAGAGATACAGACCCTGCGAACACACACACACACACACACACACACACTAGAGAGATACAGACCCTGCACACACACACACACACACACACCAGAGAGATACAGACCCTGCAAACACACACACACACACACACTAGAGAGATACAGACCCTGCACACACACACACACACTAGAGAGATACAGACCCTGCACACACACACACACACTACACACCAGAGCGATACAGACCCTGCACACACACACTACACACCAGAGTGATACAGACGCTGCACACACACACTCACTACACACCAGAGAGATACAGACCCTACACACACACACACACACCAGAGAGCTACGACCCTGCATACACACTCCACACACACTCACTACACACCAGAGAGCTACAACATTGTATTGCTTGTAGTCAGTTTAACTTAGTTTGCACTGTTTAAATTTGGTACAAAGGATTAAAAACAAGAAAGTTTCTAGCCCATAAGAGTGCTTTTTTAAAGGTTTTTTTTACAAGTCAAACTCAACTGTTTGAAAACTGGGTAAAGTCTCTTCTAACAGTCAGTCAACGCTTCAGAATAGGTCGACATCAATGAATGATTTCTGCACACTGTTAGCAGCGAAATTTACATCAACAAGTTGTGCTTCGTGAACTATGCACTGTGAGTGTAAGTCTAAAAATAACAGATTTGGGGAAAAAAAAATCTATGGTTGTTATCAAACTGAATGTTATAAAGACTTTGTTTACAACCCACATGCATATTTCAAGGTAAGAATGCAAACACTGTGTCCAGCTTGTTATTCAGCTGTCACAAATACCCAATGTGAGGTTGGTACATCCATCAACATGAGATGGAGATTTC